>NC_091208.1:17642288-17644788 GCF_040958095.1 Procambarus clarkii | reverse complement strand
AGGTATGCCACTAGACTAGTCCCAGAACTAAGAGGCATGAGTTACGAGGAAAGGCTGCGGGAAATGCACCTTACGACACTGGAAGACAGAAGAGTAAGGGGAGACATGATCACAACCTACAAAATCCTCAGAGGAATCGACCGGGTAAACAAGGATAAACTATTCAACACTGGTGGGACGCGAACAAGGGGACACAGGTGGAAACTGAGTACCCACATGAGCCACAGAGACGTTAGAAGGAACTTTTTCAGTGTCAGAGTAGTTAACGGATGGAATGCATTAGGCAGTGATGTGGTGGAGGCTGACTCCATACACAGTTTTAAATGTAGATATGATAGAGCCCAGTAGGCTCAGGAATCTGTACACCAGTTGATTGACGGTTGAGAGGCGGGACCAAAGAGTCAGAGCTCAACCCCCGCAAGCACAAATAGGTGAGTACACACACACACACACACACACACACACACACACACACACACACACACACACACACACACACACACACACACACACACACACACACACACACACACACACACACGCAATAATAAAACTCCATTAGCATTAATGATCCGTGTATCAGATTCCCGACATTTACATTATCGAGCAAGAGCAACATGATCCTGTCCAGAGTTGGTTTACACAGGCTGTACCCCGTCAAGGTTGCCTGTAATTGCCTGAGTCAGAGTCCCTAGTTTACACCGGCTGTACCCCGTCAAGGTTGCCTGTAATTGCCTGAGTCAGAGTCCCTAGTTTACACAGGCTGTACCCCGTCAAGGTTGCCTGTAATTGCCTGAGTCAGAGTCCCTAGTTTACACAGGCTGTACCCCGTCAAGGTTGCCTGTAATTGCCTGAGTCAGAGTCCCTAGTTTACACAGGCTGTACCCCGTCAAGGTTGCCTGTAATTGCCTGAGTCAGAGTCCCTATTTGTGCCCACCTACTTCGGAAATTGTTCCCCGATTACCTATTTGTTATTCCAAATTTGAGGCGCCCTATTTCGGATTATCTGTGACTGCCAATTACGTTCGATAGGTGTAGAGGTATATATATATATATATATATATATATATATATATATATATATATATATATATATATATATATATATATATATATATATATGTATATATATATATATGTATATATATATATATATATATATATATATATATATATATATATATATATATATATATATATATATATATATATATATATATATATATATATATATGGTTCTACACACTACACACCTGCCTCCTGTAGGATCCCACACCACACATCTGCCTCCTGTAGGGTCCCACACTACACACCTGCCTCCTGTAGGGTCCCACACTACACACCTGCCTCCTGTAGGGCCCCACACTACACACCTGCCTCCTATAGGGCCCCACACCACACACCTGCCTCCTGTAGGGTCTCACACTACACACCTGCCTCCTGTAGGGCCCCACACTACACACCTGCCTTCTGTAGGGTCCCACACTACACACCTGCCTCCTATAGGGCCCCACACCACACACCTGCCTCCTGTAGGGCCCCACACTACACACCTGCCTCCTGTAGGGCCCCACACTACACACCTGCCTCCTATAGGGTCCCACACTACACACCTGCCTCCTGTAGGGTCCCACACTACACACCTGCCTCCTGTAGGGTCCCACACTACACACCTGCCTCCTGTAGGGTCCCACACTACACACTATATGGATGACTATATAAAATAGTCAACCAATGCATATTTACCTGATAATTAGAACAGAGTAAAGCCTGTTAGCTCGGAGCTTTTCAAAATAATTATACAACTGCGTCATATTGACATATTTAGCGTAATCCTTTAACGATGACGCGCCTGTGGATTATCTCTCCTGGAGCCAGTCTTCATTAATGCATGTGTGAGCACATATTAAATGAGATTTCTTTAACAAACTTATGATAAATGTTTTGCTAGGGGTACAAACTAACTAGGGAAACCTAGAGACTCAAGAGCGGCCAGTGGCTTGCTCCAGCGCCTCAGTGTCGCGATCCAGAGAGGTAATGCTTGCTGTATCTTGGGTACAGGGTCAATTTCCGAAGAGTTGTGGATGAGGTTTTCAAGCAGTGATTGTTGTATGTGTGTGTGTGTGTGTTTTCTGAAAATTGTAACACACTGTAATCAAATTAATAATAATATAAAAAATAAGGGTGGTAGAAGAAGAAAATATTAAAGTGTTCTGTGAGAATTCACAAGGTCTTCTCTGAATACTCTTTATTTTCTTCTCCGAGGCAGTGGATCCCTACAATTACACGAGAGGTGGTACCCATATATATATATATATATATATATATATATATATATATATATATATATATATATATATATATATATATATATATATATATATATATATATATATATATATATATATATATATATATATATATTGGAGAGACGTTAGCAGCCATACTGGAAGAAGGCCAGTATTGAAAGTATTCCCCCCTTCAAGGACAACCAGAATTT
>NC_091208.1:17617288-17637288 GCF_040958095.1 Procambarus clarkii | reverse complement strand
CTATAGGGAGTAACGCAGCATTAATAACTAAGTTAAATACTTATGAAGATAAGTCAACTGGAACATATATGTATTGAGAGGGAGAACGTTTCGGTCCGCCCTGAGCCCCTTATTACCCCTACCCAAGAGAGAGAGAGAGAGAAGATTAAGCCACTCAAAAGGTGGCATGGGCATGAATAGCCCATAAGTGGTGGCCCTTTTGAGCCATTTCCAGTATCAATAGATGATACTGGAGATCTGTGGAGGTGCGACTGCACCCTGCGTGACGGGAGATGTCTCCCGTGATCCCTACCCAACGTCCTAGCTTTCAGGTCATGTGTGTAGATTGGTCTAGTGGTTTCAGACCCGTTATTATGATTCATCCTCTGGTTATATTGATCAAAGTGGCAATACCGGATATAAGAACTATTGATCAGGATATAAGAATGAAGAATTATTGATCATAATTTGTCTCTGTGTTGTCTAATATACATCGGGTTTCTTGCAAATTTAATGGAGTCTCATACTCGTCCGACAAAGACCTTGGAGCGTGTATACCTGGAGCCTAAGCTTCACTATTGACAGCCAGGGAAGCTTAATAAATGTCTTCAGGTTCCTCGCTAGCGTCTCTATACACGCTGGCGAAGACTCGACAGGAATTCCCGTTTAGAACACAATCTGTCACACATCAGTCTCCTGAAGTGAGAACACGGACTCTGCATCTCCCTAAGGGCCTAGTTCCCACCCTGTGTCTCAACCCGGGCTTACTGAGCCTCAATACCTCCCTCAGGAACTCAACCCACCTAAGAACGCAACCCGCTTTCGTACAAGACAGCACATATAGGACTTATTGCTTATAGTCACTATTTCGCTTATAAATAAGTACATATATGTGACATATTCCACCAAGAACCTGAGGTGGTTTGATTGAATCAAATCAAACCACTCAAGAACCCACTTCGAATCTTTATCAGAACCTCATTTCTAGACTCAAGATCTGATGAACAAATCCACAAGGGCCGTGACAAGGGCTCGAACCTACGTCCGAGAGGATCCCAGACGCTGCCTTAATCGACTGAGCCACGACATGGTTAAAAGAAATGGCTCAAATCCCCCTCCTTGTGGATTTCTTCATTTGATACATCACGCTATTGTGATTCTTGTGTGTAGTCAAGATCTGACATTCGTTGTTTTCTGCTTTACTCAGTCCAAGTTTGAGCAGCTGAGTCATACAAGACGGATATTTAGCGAAAAGTTCACAATGAGGAATAATGAAAATACTGAGGAGTAAAGTATAAATAATAACGAGAAACCTCAAAGAATCCTTCAACCAGCTAAAAAAAATAATAATAATTACAATAATAATAAAAATAATGGCTATTGAAATCAACAATAGTATGATAGATCTAAGATAAAATGGGAGCTATGGGGTGAAAATGTAGTGTTTTATTAATAATAATATTGTGTGTGTGTGTGTGTGTGTGTGTGTGTGTGTGTGTGTGTGTGTGTGTGTGTGTGTGTGTGTGTGTGTGCGTGCGTGCGTGCGTGCGTGCGTGCGTGCGTGCGTGCGTGCTTTCGTGCGTGCGTGCGTGCGTGCGTGCGTGCGTGCGTGCGTGCTTTCGTGCGTGAGTGTGTGAATGTCCTCATAATCAGAACCCCCCCCCCAAAAAAAAAAATAAAATAAAACGCATAAAACCCTAAAGGCAAGTTAATTTATTCTGCGATTACCACAGAAGCCATGAGAGATGAACATAAAAACCCATAATTGAACTTGAGCGTCGCCCGTCTGACTTCCACCATCGTCCATTATATTCCAGCAGCCAAGGAGAGAAAATGTATCTCCAGTATCCTCTATTGATACTGGTGATGGCTCAAAAGGGCCACCACTTACGGGCTATTCATGCCCGTGCCACCTTTTGGGTGGCTTAATCTTCATCATCATCATCATCGAGAGAAAATGTCGTCCGGGCACACAGAGATAGCAACAGCCTGGTGGACCAAACTCTCACAAGTCGAGCCTGGCCTCGGGCCGGGCTTGGGGAGTTTAGAACAACTCCCAGAACCCCATCAACCAGGTATCAACCAGATCCTATATTGAGATGGTTTCGGGGCTTAGTGTCCCCGCGGCCCGGTCCTCGACCAGGCCTCCACCCCCAGGAAGCAGCCCGTGACAGCTGACTAACTCCCAGGTACCTATTTTACTGCTAGGTAACACAGGGGCATTCAGGGTGAAAGAAACTCTGCCCATTGTTTCTCGCTGGCAAGCGGGATCGAACCCGGGACCACAGGATCATAAGTCCAGCGTGCTGTCCGCTCGGCCTGACAGCTGAGTGGACAGCGCTTCGGATTCGTAGTCCTGAGGTTCCGGGGTCGATCCCCGGTGGAGGCGGAGACAAATGGGCAAAAAGTTTCTTTCACTCTGATGTATCTGTTCACCTAGCAGTAAATAGGTACCTGGGAGTTAGACAGCTGCTACGGGCTGCTACCTGGGGATGGGTAACAAAAATGAGACCTGGTCGATGACCGGGCCGCGGGGACGCTAAGCCCCGAAAATCATCTCAAGATACATCCGTACCCCACTGAACGGGGTGAGAATAGCTTGAGCTACCTCATCCCTTTGTGTGTATTTTACCTCAATAAACTTATTTCAATTTCAATTTCAATTCAATCCGTACCCCCTTAAAGACGCCGAGCCACTCGGGCTAGACGGTAGAGCGACGGCTTCGCTTCATGCAGGTCGGCGTTCAATCCCCGACCGTCCACAAGTGGTTGGGGCACCATTCCTTTCCCCCGTCCCATCCCAAATCCTTATCCTGACCCCTTCCAAGGGCTATATAGTCGCAATTTCTTGGCGCTTTCTCCTCATAGTTTCCTTCCTTCTTCCCCTCTTATAGAGATGCCACTATGGAAGAGTCCGGATTAAGTAACCAATTATCAGGAGGAAGCACTAAGACATAGGACTATATATCCTATATCCTATAGGACCCGTCTCTTTGGGACAGTATATGTACTATAGGACCCGTCTCTTTGGGACAGTATATGTACTATAAGACCCGTCTCTTTGGGACAATAGACGTACTATAAGACCCGTCTCTTTGGGACAATAGACGTACTATAAGACCCGTCTCTTTGGGACAGTAGATGTTCTTCAATTTCTGTCTTAAGTGACCAAATACACCAGGAGAATACTGAATGTGTATATTTTACAGGACATTACGAAGCGTGACACAACAGTCACGTGAATCAAAGGGTCACTGGAAGTATCTGAGCAGCATATTGGTGCGGCTGGAGGACAGTCAGAGGCTGCTGTATCAGCCTCATACACACTGTGTATACCTATATACACAGTGTGTATATAGGTATACACACTGTGTATACATATTATATAGGTATATAATAATAACAATAATGAGAGACTTCTGCTGTATCCTGATGAATATCATTCAATAAATGCTAAATACACTTGTATACGTATAAAATACATCATGTATAGTTGAGTTGGTTCATTATACACATATGTTCGATTAATTGTTCATTGTAACCTCGTCATACAATTCTGAATAATCGGATTAAATTAATCTTTTTAAACTCAAAATGTGTATAGTGTAGATCAAGTGATAACCCCCCCCCCCGGCCACCACACACACAAATACACATTTATATACAATTATACATTCACACGTTACGGTTAAATAAATGGATGCTGGAATTTAACAGCAGTAAGTGTAAGAAGATGGGGTTAGGAGAAATGATACGAGAAAATATACAGTCTAGAGGGTAGACTTGAGTAGAGAGATAGCCAGCCAGCCAGGCAGCCAGCCAGCCAGCCAGCCAGCCAGCCAGCCAGCCAGCCAGGCATGCAGCCAGCCAGCCAGGCATGCAGCCAGCCAGACATGCAGCCAGCCAGCCAGCGAGCCACTCAGCCAGCCAGTCAGCCAGCTAGCCAGCCAGCCAGCCAGCCAGCCAGCCAGCCAGCCAGCCAGGCATACAACCAGCCAGCCAGGCATGCAGCCAGCCAGCCAGGCAGCCAGCCTGCCAGCCAGCCAGTCAGGCAGCCAGCCAGCCAGCCAGCCAGGCAGCCAGCCAGCCAGGCAGCCAGCCAGCCAGGCAGCCAGCCAGCCAGCCAGGCATGCAGCCAGCCAGCCAGCCAGGAAGCCAGCCAGCCAGCCAGCCAGCCAGGAAGCCAGCCAGCCAGCCAGCCAGCCAGGCATGCAGCCAGCCAGCCAGCCAGCCAGCCAGCCAGCCAGGCAGCCAGCCAGCCAGCCAGCCAGCCACTCAGCCAGCCAGCCAGCCAGCCACTCAGCCAGCCAGCCAGCCAGCCAGCCAGGCATGCAGCCAGCCAGCCAGGCATACAACCAGCCAGCCAGGCATGCAGCCAGCCAGCCAGGCAGCCAGCCAGCCAGGCAGCCAGCCAGCCAGGCATGCAGCCAGCCAGTCAGCCAGCCAGCCAGCCAGCCAGCCAGCCAGCCAGCCAGTCAGCCAGCCAGCCAGCCAGCCAGGCAGCCAGCCAGCCAGCCAGCCAGCCAGCCAGCCAGCCAGCCAGCCAGCCAGCCAGCCAGGGATGCAGCCAGCCAGGGATGCAGCCAGCCAGGCATGCAGCCAGCCAGGCATGCAGCCAGCCAGCCAGGCAGCCAGCCAGTCAGCCAGGCAGCCAGCCAGCCAGGCATGCAGCCAGCCAGCCAGGCATGCAGCCAGCCAGCCAGCTAGCCAGCCAGCCAGCTAGCCAGCCAGCCAGCCAGCCAGCCAGCCAGCCAGCCAGCCAGCCAGCCAGCCAGCCAGCCAGCCAGCCAGCCAGCCAGCCAGCCAGCCAGGCATACAACCAGCCAGCCAGGCATGCAGCCAGCCAGCCAGGCAGCCAGCCAGCCAGCCAGCCAGCCAGGCAGGCAGCCAGCCAGCCAGCCAGCCACTCAGCCAGCCAGCCAGCCAGCCACTCAGCCAGCCAGCCAGCCAGCCACTCAGCCAGCCAGCCAGCCAGCCAGCCAGCCAGCCACTCAGCCAGCCAGCCAGCCAGCCACTCAGCCAGCCAGCCAGCCAGCCAGCCAGCCAGCCAGCCAGCCAGGCTCATCCTACCTTTGATCGTTCGCTAAAAAAGATATGCAGAAATTTTTAGCACTAATCAAATTCAATATTTTCTCTAATTTAAATTGTTATTATTATATTTCAAGCACTTGGATCACTGGAGCCTCGAATATCAAACCATTGAAACAGTTCTAGGGTGAAGCACTCAGAGAAACAGTTCTAGGGTGAAGCACTCAGAGCAACCCGTTCTCGGACCAAGTCCATTCCATCCAGCGGTCGACCCCAAAGACTCATTCATCATTTACAACATGCTGTTCATTCAAAACAGGATTTTTCTCAAATATAAATTAATATTATTTTATATTAGCATATTGTGCATATTTAGGCATTTAGTTGGGTTAGGTTAGGTTAGGTTAGGTTAGGTTAGGTTAGGTTAGGTTAGGTTAGGTTAGGTTAGGTGTTTAGGTTCTGTTGGCGATTATTTGTATTTGTAGTACGTGGGTGAAGCATTTATAGCGTTGTGGGTTCGAATACAAGTGAGATTCGAAGTAAATGTCAAGCACTCTGGTGGATCACAAGCATGTTGCAAGCACTCTGGAGGGCCACAAGCATGTTGCAAGCACTCTGGAGGGCCACAAGCATGTAGCAAGCACTCTGGTGGACCACAAGCATGTTGCAAGCACTCTGGAGGGCCACAAGCATGTGGCAAGCACTCTGGTGGATCACAAGCATGTTGCAAGCACTCTGGTGGATCACAAGCATGTGGCAAGCACTCTGGAGGGCCACAAGCATGTTGCAAACACTCTGAAGGGCCACAAGCATGTAGCAAGCACTCTGGAGGACCACAAGCATGTTGCAAACACTCTGAAGGGCCACAAGCATGTAGCAAGCACTCTGGAGGACCACAACCATGTTGCAAGCACTCTGGTGGACCTCAAGCGTGTTGCAAGCACTCTGGAGGACCACAAGCATGTAGCAAGCACTCTGGAGGACCACAATCATGTAGCAAGCACTCTGGTGGATCACAAGCATGTTGCAAGCACTCTGGAGGGCCACAAGCATGTAGCAAGCACTCTGGAGGGCCACAAGCATGTTGCAAGCACTCTGGAGGGCCACAAGCATGTAGCAAGCACTCTGGTGGATCACAAGCATGTAGCAAGCACTCTGGTGGATCACAAGCATGTAGCAAGCACTCTGGTGGATCACAAGCATGTAGCAAGCACTCTGGTGGATCACAAGCATGTTGCAAGCACTCTGGAGGGCCACAAGCATGTGGCAAGCACTCTGGAGGGCCACAAGCATGCGGCAAGCACTCCTCTTGATTACTGCTTCACAATTTTCAGAATTCTTTACCTCCTGGAGTACGGCAGGTGGCCTTCAGGCATGCTTGCTGATTGCTTGATTCGTAAAGTTGTTTTTCTTCGTAGCCCGAGGGCCCGTATGTAGCCATCACAGTCTGGATGATCCGGTAACTCGGCAGCAATTGTCCAGTTCTCTCTCTTGCAAGCTCTCATTGTTGCTTCGGTGATATTGCTTGCAACTGATGGCAAGAGATACAGAAATTCGTGGACTACACACACACACACACACACACACACACACAAACACACACACACACACACACACACACACACACACACACACGCTTGTTCAGTAGGGGTCGAACCCTTCGTTCTCGACTCATAATTAGGGATCCCGGATTCGATTTCCATCTGGGATGGGTTCGATTCCCGTCCCATCCTATCCGGGAATCGAACCCGGGATCCTTTGAGTTCAATGGCTGAACTCAAATTTGGTATCTCTCTCGTCTCCTTTCTAGCGAGTACATTTGAAGAGCTTTGAGACGGTCCCAATAGTTTAGGTGCTTTATCGCGTCTATGCGCGCCGTATGTGTTTTTTTTTGAGATATATAGAAGAGTTGTTACATTCTTGTACAGCCACTAGTACGCGTAGCGTTTCGGGCAAGTCCTTAATCCTATGGTCCCTGGAATACGATCCCCTGCCGCGAAGAATGGTTTTTTCATCCAAGTACACATTTTACTGTTGCGTTAAACAGAGGCTACAGTTAAGGAATTGCGCCCCAGTAAATCCTCCCCGGCCAGGATACGAACCCATGACATAGCGCTCGCGGAACGCCAGGCGAGTGTCTTACCACTACACCACGGAGACTGCCGGAGACTTGTTCTCTGTATTCCCTCTATTTCAGCAATCTCTCCTGCTCTGAAGGGGGAAGTGGGTACTGAGCAGTACTCAAGACGGGACAACACAAGTGATTCGAAGGTTCAATTCGATAGAGTGGACGCTCTACCGTCCTCCCCCTTGGGCTGGACGGTAGAGCGACGGTCTCGCTTCATGCAGGTCGGTGTTCAATCCCCGACCGTCCAAGTGGTTGGGCACCATTCCTTACCATCGTCCCATCCCAAATCCTTATCCTGATAGTCGTAATGGCTGGTCGATTTATCTTCATTTTTTTCCCCATTCCCTTTCCGGGAAGGAACAAAATAATTAGGCACTTTTCTTTGCACCTAATGCCTTTGTTCACCTAGGAGTAAATAGGTAGGTTGAATCCTGGGAAGGGTCAGTAGTTCCACGTTGGGGGGGGGGAGACGAGACCTCGATACAAGCCTAACGTATATACATATACATTATATATATATATATATATATATATATATATATATATATATATATATATATATATATATATATATATATATATATATATATATATATATATATATATATATATATATATATATATAGACATGTGTCGTACCTAATAGCCAGAACGCACTTCTCAGCCTACTATGCAAGGCCCGATTTGCCTAATAAGCCAAGTTTTCCTGAATTAATATATTTTCTCAATTTTTGTTCTTATGAAATGATAAAGCTACCCATTTTATTATGTATGAGGTCAATTTTTTTTATTGGAGTTAAAATTAACGTAGTTATATGACCGAACTTAACCAACCCTACCTAACCTAACCTAACCTATCTTTATAGGTTAGGTTAGGTTAGGTAGCCGAAAAAGTTAGGTTAGGTTAGGTTAGGTAGGTTAGGTAGTCGAAAAAACATTAATTCGTGAAAACTTGGCTTATTAGGCAAATCGGGCCTTGCATAGTAGGCTGAGAAGTACGTTCTGGCTACTAGGTACGACATATATATATATATATATATATATATATATATATATATATATATATATATATATATATTAAAATTTTAAGTTGATTCACTATAAAGGAACCAAAATTAACGTGGACAAATTATGGAGTCGCATTCCATCAAACAAAAAAAATACCGAAATATTAATATATGACGTTTAATAAAACACCTGCCCAAAAAAATATTTTATTATCCAGGTCAACATAAACAAAGAAAGATTTAACAATAATAATCCCTAGGGAACCTGAGGCACTGCGACTCATCCATCACAGTTTCGTTGAACCGTAACACAAGGAGAACAAATGTAACAAGTGAACATATATAACACCCTCACATTTATAACGGCAGAACAAATGTGTCTCACTTTTCTGTGAATATATTCAAACTCGGTAATAAATTATTAAAGCAATGTTGGTTTATGGCTGTTTTATGCGTTCATCGTTCATCTACAGAGAGAGAGAGAGAGAGTAGGGGGGCGGTGGAGAGGGGGGTGAGTGGGGGGTATGTATAAGGAAGGGGGGGGGGGCACTACCCCCCCCCTCCCCCCCCTCACAAAGTGTCTACACAGGCGGGACTTACAAAGTAGGGGTACTCGAACACGTCTCTCACCACGTGAGGCGAAAAGTGTTCCCCTACTGCCAGTTATGAAAATTTTTTCCTTCCCCTCAAAAGGGGAAAAAAGTTCCATTTTTTATCCCCCTCTCTGCACCAGTTTTCATCAAGTTTTCTTTCCTCTTTCTTAGGTCTAATTACCCAGGTTCGTTGTGACCATTCCCCCCCCTCCCCCCCAGGTCCACTAATTACTCCCTGTGCCATCTCCTCTCTTCCCTAGCTCTGCTATAATTAGCCTCGTTTACAGCAACCTTCCCTCTCCCATGGGTGGTAATTACCGTTGTTCGAACGACCCTTCCTCTCTCTCTCCCACACCTTGTTACCGTTGTTCGAACGACCCTTCCTCTCTCTCTCCCACACCTTGTTACCGTTGTTCGAACGACCCTTCCTCTCTCTCTCCCACACCTTGTTACCGTTGTTCGAACGACCCTTCCTCTCTCTCTCTCACACACCTTGTTACCGTTGTTCGAACGACCCTTCCTCTCTCTCTCACACACCTTGTTACCGTTGTTCGAACGACCCTTCCTCTCTCTCTCCCACACCTTGTTACCGTTGTTCGAACGACCCTTCCTCTCTCTCTCACACACCTTGTTACCGTTGTTCGAACGACCCTTCCTCTCTCTCTCACACACCTTGTTACCGTTGTTCGAACGACCCTTCCTCTCTCTCTCTCTCCCACACACCTTGTCATTACGACCCCTTCTGTGTCTCGTACAAGCAAGTGCTTATCTGTTAAGTGCTTACAGGGTCGAGCTCTGGCTTCTGGGTCCCGCCTCTCGAGGACTGTTTGATTTATTGTTTGTTCATATGATGACTTTTTTTTTTTTGGGGGGGGGGGGGGCATTTATGTGGGTCATCTGTGTCTTTTCTGTCTTGTCCCATGGTACATTTAGTACACTGTACCATGGTACTGGTGGTGCAGTGTACCTTGGTACTGTTAAATTCTAGTAGCCATATTTCGGACCATTTCTTCAGTGTGTCCAAATCCATTAGCAATGCAAAGTAATTGTATGTTATCATACAATTACAACATAACAGATAACATAACTGTCGTGTATGTTATCTTTAGTTTTGCGTCATCTGCAAGCATTGATATGATCCAATTTCCTGTGTCAAGTAGTTGATATATATTAGAAACAGAATGGGTCCTAGAACCGACCCTTGTGGTACTCCATTCTTAACTTCTCTCCGTTCTCACTGTATAACGCTTTGGTTTCCTCCTGGGAGATACTCTCTGACTCATCTTAGGATTCTGCCAGATACATCAGCCTGTTGCATTAGCTTCAGAAGGAGTTTTTCGTGCGGGACCATATCGAATGCTTTCTGGCAATCATGGAATATGCAGACAATCTCTCTATCTTATTTCTATCCTCTTGTTGTGGAACTCCGGTAAGTGTGTCAAGCAGGATTTTCTTTTACTAAAAGAGTGTTGGTGTTTTGAGACAAAATTGATCTGTTGTTAATGTTCTACTAGTCTTGGGAGGCCTCGTAGCCTGGTGGATAGCGCGCAGGACTCGTAATTCTGTGGCGCGGATTCGATTCCCGCACGAGGCAGAAACAAATGGGCAAAAGTTTCTTTCACCCTGAATGCCCCTGTTACCTAGCAGTAAATAGGTACCTAGGAGTTAATCAGCTGTCACGGGCTGCTTCCTGGGGTTGGAGGCCTGGTCTAGGACCGGGCCGCGGGGACACTAAAACCCCGAAATCATCTCAAGATAACCTCAAGATCTCAAGAAGCCTGCTTCGGATCAGTCTCTTTAACAACTTACAAGGGATGGTTGTTTATCATAGGGGTTTGTAGGCACTAGGCACTATTTATAGGTCATAGGCACTATTTATAGGTCATAGGCACTATTTATAGGTCATAGGCACTATTTATAGGTCATAGGCACTATTTATAGGTCATAGGCACTATTTATAGGTCATAGGCACTATTTATAGGTCATAGGCACTATTTATAGGTCATAGGCACTATTTATCAATAGGGCCATTTTCCAGCGGTCAGGAAATTCTCCCGTTGCTAGAGAGGAAATAAATATTATGACAAGTGGGTTGCATAATGCTTCAGCTGCTTCTTTTAGTATCCATGGCAATATCTTGTCTGTTCGTACGGCTTTTTCTCTTCTCATTGCTTCCAGACATTGTCTGTTGAACCACGGGCTCATCTTGCTTCCCATAAACATTAGTGATAGAATGAACATTTCTTCAGCTTCTTTGAGTTTCTGACGGTCCAAATCATGTCCAGTTTAGAGTTTTGACAGGGTTCTCTTCCCCCCATTCTGCTCCCTCTAGGAATTCTCTGACCCTCAGGTATTTCTCCCTCTCCTGAATGCTAGCCTTACACTCTTCCCCCCTTGTTACATCCTTCTCTGGGCTTCATTGTTACTAATTCAGTCATTCAAAGATTAAAAGACAGTGGTCACTGGCTGTTAACGGCATTACATCCTCAATGTTTTCAATATCCATCTCATTCTGTGTGAAGACCAGATATAGATGTGGTGGTGTGTGACCCCTAGCTGACTCCACAGGCCCCAGTATCCCAGCGTCTGACCCCACAGGTCCCTGTATCCCAGCGTCTGACCCCAGCTGACCCCACAGGTCCCAGTATCCCAGCGTCTGACCCCAGCTGACCCCCCATAGGTCCCTGTATCCCAGCGTCTGACCCCCAGCTGACCCCACAGGTCCCTGTATCCCAGCGTCTGACCCCAGCTGACCCCACAGGTCCCTGTATCCCAGCGTCTGACCCCACAGGTCCCAGTATCCCAGCGTCTGACCCCAGCTGACCCCCCATAGGTCCCTGTATCCCAGCGTCTGACCCCAGCTGACCCCCCAGGTCCCTGTATCCCAGCGTCTGACACCAGCTGACCCCCCAGGTCCCTGTATCCCAGCGTCTGACCCCAGCTGACCCCCCAGGTCCCTGTATCCCAGCGCGTGACCCCGACCGAGTCTCACCTGGACGACAGGTCTGCGTATAATATATACTTGTCCCGGATCCTCTATAATTAACTTGACAAGCGTACATGGGCGTCACGCAGCCGTCGACCCCGAGGCGCCACACAGACAGACTCCCGTAATTGCTACGCAAGAATGCCAGGAAATAGAATACATTTTTGGGACAATTTCGTAGCCGCTCGACTCTTGGTAAATGTTCCCCGGCCTTTGTCATGTGGACAAATTTGAGGTTATTGTGTTTGCCAAAATTTGACTGGAAAGAACTTGTGTGTTTTATCATATTTTATTGACACATTTGGAGCTGAAGAAACAGGAAAAAGCAAGAGTTATCGATTTTATTATCTATCTATCTATCTATCTATCTATCTATCTATCTATCTATCTATCTATCTATCTATCTATCTATCTATCTATCTATTTATCTATGATGACCAGACCACACACTAGAAGGTGAAGGGACGACGACGTTTCGCTCCGTCTTGGACCGAAATCTACTTGAGAATGGTCCAAGACGGACCGAAACGTCGTCGTCCCTTCACCTTCTAGTATGTGGTCTGGTCAACTTACTTTAGCCACGTTATTGTGACTCATCGCCTGCATGTCCTAGATGGGTTTAGCTAGATGTGCGAGGAGGCGGTCAAGCATCGACTCCTGGCCCCCGCCTCACAAGCATAATATAATGTAATATATATATACTTACCGTTCACCTGAGGTCTATAGGAGATTCGAACCGCGGATCCCACGCGTATGTGAGACTGAAGCTCTATCAACCGAGCTATTCAGTGACCTTAATAAGGAAAGTGGAATGTTTATTTCCCCGCAAGTGTGGAGGACAATTTCTAATGCAGACAATTTCTAATTTCTCTAAGAGGCGCCGGTCGGCCGAGCGGACAGCACGCTGGACTTGTGATCCTGTGGTCCCGGGTACGATCCCGGGTGCCGACGAGAAACAATGGGCAGAGTTTCTTTCACCCTATGCCCCTGTTACCTAGCAGTAAAATAGGTACCTGGGTGTTAGTCAGCTGTCACGGGGCTGCTTCCTGGGGGTGGAGGCCTGGTCGAGGACCGGGCCGCGGGGACACTAAAGCCCCGAAATCATCTCAAGATAACCTCAAGATAAGATGTAATGACAATTCCCATTTTTGCCTTACCGGAGTGACATGTTAAAATGAGTTTACCTTAGTTTACCTTACCTGAGTTTACCTTAGTTTACCTTACCTGAGTTTACCTTAACTTCCTTGTCTGACACATTCCACTTGACTACTTGTATATTATAAGAAAGAACATAAGAACAAAGGTAACTGCAGAAGGCCTATTGGCCCATACGAGGCAGCTCCTATCTAAAACCACCCAATCCCACTCATATACATGTCCAACCCGCGCTTGAAACAATCGAGGGACTCGACCACCTCCACCACGTTACGCGGTAATTGGTTCCACAAATCAACAACCCTGTTACTGAACCAGTATTTACCCAAGTCTTTCCTAAATCTAAACTTATCCAATTTATACCCATTGTTTCGTGTTCCAGTTGTAACACTTAAAACTTGTTATGGTATTACTGTGAGACATATTTGTGTTCCAATAGTGTCCAGTTTTGGTCCTTAGTTCTGCTGTTCCTAGCTGTGAATAGTGCAGCCTTGCTCACTTTGTCAAGTCCCCTTAGAATCTTACAGGTTCTCTTAGAATCTTACAGGTCTCCTTAGAATCTTACAGGTCCCTTAGAATCTTACAGGTCCCTTTAGAATCTTACAGGTCCCCTTCAACTCTTACAGGTCCCCTTAGAATTTTACTTGTCCCTTTAGAATCTTACAGGTCCCCGTAGAATCTTACAGTTCCCCGTAGAATCTTACAGTTCCCCGTAGAATTTTACAGTTCCCCGTAGAATCTTACAGGTCCCCCTAAGAATCTTACAGGTACCCTTAGAATCTTACAGGTTCTCTTAGAATCTTACAGGTCTCCTTAGAATTTTACAGGTCCCTTAGAATCTTACAGGTCCCTTTAGAATCTTACAGGTCCCCTTCAACTCTTACAGGTCCCCTTAGAATTTTACTTGTCCCTTTAGAATCTTACAGGTCTCCGTAGAATCTTACAGTTCCCCGTAGAATCTTACAGTTCCCCGTAGAATCTTACAGTTCCCCGTAGAATCTTACAGTTCCCCGTAGAATCTTACAGGTCCCCCTTAGAATCTTACAGGTCCCTTAGAATCTTACAGGTCCCTTTAGAATCTTACAGGTCCCCTTCAACTCTTACAGGTCCCCTTAGAATTTTACTTGTCCCTTTAGAATCTTACAGGTCCCCGTAGAATCTTACAGTTCCCCGTAGAATCTTACAGTTCCCCGTAGAATCTTACAGTTCCCCGTAGAATCTTACAGTTCCCCGTAGAATCTTACAGTTCCCCGTAGAATCTTACAGGTCCCCCTTAGAATCTTACAGGTACCCTTAGAATCTTACAGGTTCTCTTAGAATCTTACAGGTCTCCTTAGAATCTTACAGGTCCCCTTAGAATCTTACAGGTCCCTTTAGAATCTTACAGGTCACCTTCAACTCTTACAGGTCCCCTTAGAATTTTACTTGTCCCTTTAGAATCTTACAGGTCCCCCTTAGAATCTAACAGGTCCCTTAGAATCTTACAGGTCCCTTTAGAATCTTACAGGTCACCTTCAACTCTTACAGGTCCCCTTAGAATTTTACTTGTCCCTTTAGAATCTTACAGGTCCCCCTTAGAATCTTACAGGTTCTCTTAGAATCTAACAGGTCTCCTTAGAATCTTACAGGTCTCCTTAGAATCTTACAGGTTCTCTTAGAATCTTACAGGTCCCTTTAGAATCTTACAGGTCCCCTTAGAATCTTACAGGTCCCCTTAGAATCTTACAGGTTCTCTTAGAATCTTACAGGTCCCCTTAGAATCTTACAGGTCCCCCTTAGAATTTAACAGGTCCCTTAGAATCTTACAGGTTCTCGTAGAATCTAACAGATCCCCTTAGAATCTTACAGGTCCTCTTAGAATCTTACAGGTCCCTTTAGAATCTTACAGGTCACCCTTAGAATTTAACAGGTCCCTTAGAATCTTACAGGTTCTCTTAGAATCTTACAGGTCCCCTTAGAATCCTACAAGGTCCCTTTAGAATCTTACAGGTCCCCTTAGAATCTTATAATGTCCCTTAGAATCTTGCAATTTATCTTAGAATCTTACAGGTCCCCTTATAATCTTACAGATCTCTATTATGTATCTGTTTATTCCTCGTCTCTTCCACTTTAGTGGAGAGGATCCGACAGTCTGTTCTCGTAGCTCAAGCCCTTCAGCTCAGGGACGAGTCTTGTCGTATTTCTTCGGACCTTTCATAGTTTTGTCTACTTTTTCACGTAAATGTTCCGTGCTGTAGGTTACATACTGAAGACGAGTCCCACATGAATTGTATATGTGTATAACGAGACGAATCCATGTATAACGAGACCATGTATAACGAGAGGCCATGTATAACGGGAGGGCCATGTATAACGAGGCCATGTATGAAAGCTACAATCGCAGAGGAAGCACCGAACGAAAAAGATCTGGAGTCAGTGTATTTAAGGGTCCGACGGCTAGAGAGGCGGGGCCCAGGAGCTGAAACTCTTCACTAAGAACTGGTAGGTGAAAATACAGACCCAGAAAGTAATAACTGTGACTCTCCGTGCCGGAGTTGCCACAGTTACACACCTGAAACAATTTCCATATCCGCGACACACCTGATAACTCTTGTCCACAACTTGAAAAAAAAAGATACTGAAAGGGGAGAGAGAGAACTGAATCCTATTTTCCGAAATGCAAAAACTGTTCCCAATATATTGCATCCTGTTCATCCTGTTCACCCTGTTCATCCTTCAAGGTCTTTAGCTCCGTGTTCCCCTCCACCCTTTTCATCCACCCAGTTCTTTCCCCTTTTTCCTCTGTCCACCCTAAGGCCCCTCTCCACCTCACGGTCGCTGGGAGACGAAGATGGTGACTGAGTCGATTAAGGCAGCGTCTGGGATGCTCTCGGACGTAGGTTCGAATCCTCGTCACGGCCCTTGTGCATTTGTTCATTTGATGCATCACGTTAGTGTGATCTCTGTGTGTATTGAAGATAGCAAGTTGGTGAGGTATTAGGAAAGTGAGCGACGCTCTCGTCAGTCCAAGTTCTGAAGTCGAAGTTCAAAACGAAGTTCTGAAGTTCCTGATCTATTATCGTACCATTAATCCTACGTTATCGAGTGTTGCTGGATTATTCTCTTCCCATTGATATCAAGGAGATAAGGGATATTGTTGATACGAATTTAAGCCTTGCAGTGAAACGTAAGAATTCCTCCTATAATAATAGGATATTCCTATAATAATAATTTATCCTATAATTATATATAGACCTATTGTCTTGTGTATAACCCTTTGTCCTGCGTGGGAGTGAATACCAGCATTATCCTCACTTTAATAAGACATAATCGAAATCCTCAGATTAGGCAAAATTGTAATTAATTTTTGTCAATAAAGATGTTAATAATAAATATATCATTTATTATAACGATCTTTGTACAGCTTCCTTTATTATGAGAAGTAACCTCTCTGCCTGCCTGCCTCTCTGCCTGCCAGTCCAGCAACCAGGAGGCCTGGTCGACGACCGGGCCGCGGGGACACTAAGCCCCGGAAGCACCTCAAGGTAGCCTGAAGGCAAGGTAGCCTCTAACAAACTGAGATGTATTAATATAGTGTATGAATACAAATACAATTCTGGAGACTGTACTCCGAAATGTATGATCTATTGGACATTTACTCACCTCACTGTGAGTAAATGCTTACTCATTACTCATTTCTTAAATGAGTAAATGCTTAAAATTCATTGGCAAGAAGGATATATTTAGCAACATCACTTTCAACACCACAAGACCAACCCGAATCACCAGGATTATCTTGAGGTTATCTTGAGATGATTTCGGGGCTTTTTAGTGTCCCAGCGGCCCGGTCCTCGACCAGGCCTCCACCCCCAGGAAGCAGCCCGTGACAGCTGACTAACTCCCAGGTACCTATTTTACTGCTAGGATAGTGAAGGAGACCACAATAATCACACACTGGTGATTGACCACACTGGAACTGCTTGAAGGGAATTGCTTGAGGGGAACTGCTTGAGGGAAACTGCTTGAGGGGAACTGCTTGAAGGGAACTGCTTGAGGGGAACTACTTGATAGGAACTGCTTGAGGGGAACTGCTTGATGGGAACTGCTTGAGAGGAACTGCTTGAGGGGAACTGCTTGAAGGGAACTGCTTGAGGGGAACTGCTTGAGGGGAACTGCTTGAAGGGAACTGCTTGAAGGGAACTGCTTGAGGGGAACTGCTTGAGGGGAACTGCTTGAAGGGAACTGCTTGAGGGGAACTGCTTGAGGGGAACTGCTTGAAGGGAACTGCTTGAGGGGACTGCTTGAGGGGAACTGCTTGAAGGGAACTGCTTGAAGGGAACTGCTTGAGGGGAAACTGCTTGAGGGGAACTGCTTGAGGGGAACTGCTTGAGGGGAACTGCTTGAGGGGAACTGCTTGAGGGGAACTGCTTGAAGGGAACTGCTTGAGGGGAACTGCTTGAGGGGAACTGCTTGAAGGGAACTGCTTGAGGGGAACTGCTTGAAGGGAACTGCTTGAGGGGAACTGCTTGAGGGGAACTGCTTGAGGGGAACTGCTTGAGGGGGAACTGCTTGAAGGGAACTGCTTGAGGGGAACTGCTTGAGGGGGAACTGCTTGAAGGGGACTGCTTGAGGGGAACTGCTTGAAGGGGACTGCTTGAGGGGAACTGCTTGAGGGGAACTGCTTGAGGGGAACTGCTTGAAGGGGAACTGCTTGAGGGGAACTGCTTGAGGGGAACTGCTTGAGGGGGAACTGCTTGAAGGGAACTGCTTGAGGGGAACTGCTTGAGGGGAACTGCTTGAAGGGAACTGCTTAAGGGGAACTGCTTGAA
The DNA here is from genome assembly GCF_040958095.1 of Procambarus clarkii. NCBI lineage: Eukaryota > Metazoa > Arthropoda > Malacostraca > Decapoda > Cambaridae > Procambarus > Procambarus clarkii. The sequence goes on along the minus strand of NC_091208.1, from coordinate 17,619,604 downwards.
GGGAACTGCTTGAGGGGAACTGCTTGAGGGGAACTGCTTGAAGGGGAACTGCTTGAGGGGAACTGCTTGAAGGGAACTGCTTGAGGGGAACTGCTTGAAGGGAACTGCTTGAGGGGACTGCTTGAGGTCATGTTCACTGGGGAACTGACGCAAGTCACTATCATTCAGGTGACTGCAACTTTGAACAAAGAGCTGTTCGAGGCACCTCCACTGATCCAGAGAGAAGATAGCAGATCAACTACATAGTGATAGTGGAGATAGTGAAGATAGTGGACAACTACAAGCTGGAACTAGACATCAATCACCTCACCCAATCCGCTTTTGACGATTGAGTGCCACTCAATCGTAGACTGGTCCACTTATAAAATGTCCAAGTGTGTCCAAGTTCGATACCTGTATACCTTGTGACAAACTGTATATCCCTAAAGATATCACAATAAGATTAAGTGATTTAGCGTTTTTTTTTATCTTCTAGATAGCAGAAGGTAAAATGGAAGATATCCGTGAGAAAATTAAGAATAATCACAATGCTATTGTGTTTATTGATATGTATATTAGAGACAAACTGCTCCCAAAATAGACTTATATAGAGATAGAGATAGAAAGAGACACAGAGATAGACAGAGATAGACAGAGACACCAACCGACTTGAGAATGGTCCAGGACGGACCGAAACGTCGTCGTCCCTTCAACTTCTAGTGTGTGGTCTGGTCAACAGAGACAGAGAGTAAAAATGACAGGAAGTTCAAGCTGTCCCCAACAGATGGCAGGAGACAGCGCCTCCCTCCCACAGTGTTGACAAGATGGACGACCCAGCGACCAGAGATGTGCTGAAGAAGGAGCGGGAGATAAGGTGACTGATGATGCTAAGATGATGCTGGTCAGATGGGATGTGTGTGGGGAGGGAGGGTTGGGTTGAGGTTCGGCTCTTTGGACCCGCCTCCCGACCCGCCAACCTGAATGTTTGGAGCAAAGAAATCTAACCCAATTCATAGCAGATCAAACTACTCTACTGCCTTCCCCTTCACTACACTAATTGCTTCAAACACCACATGATCTTCACCTGCGTCCAAACATCTATACCCTTGCGTCCAGACATCTATACCCTTGCGTCCAAACATATATACCCTTGCGTCCAAACATATATACCCTTGCGTCCAGACATCTATACCCTTGCGTCCAAACATATATACCCTTGCGTCCAAACATCTATACCCTTGCGTCCAGACATATATACCCTTGCGTCCAAACATCTATACCCTTGCGTCCAGACATCTATACCCTTGCGTCCAAACATCTATAACCTTGCGTCCAAACATCTACACCCTTGCGTCCAGACATATATACCCTTGCGTCCAGACATCTATACCCTTGCGTCCAGACATCTATACCCTTGCGTCCAGACATCTATACCCTTGCGTCCAAACATCTATACCCTTGCGTCCAAACATCTATACCCTTGCGTCCAGACATATATACACTTGCGTCCAGACATCTATACCCTTGCGTCCAGACATCTATACCCTTGCGTCCAGACATCTATACCTAATCTAAGACGTTCGCATTTCACTCAGCAGGAATGAGGTGATGTATGACCCCACGAGGCACGCCGAGAGTGCCAAGTGTGGCTCTCTCACTCGTTACCGACTTAACGACCCCTTCTGCTAACGCGAATTCTCACACAATTTGTCAAAATTTCTATGAAAAGGAATTAATGGATCTTTAACGAGGCGGTTATCCTTTAAAATAATAATTCGTATCTTTCGTGGTGGGGTATAGACCCAGGCCAAGATTGTGTGTGTGTGTGTGTGTGTGTGTGTGTGTGTGTGTGTGTGTGTGTGTGTGTGTGTGTGTGTTGTGTGTGTGTGTGTGTGTGTGTGTGTGTGTGTGTGTGTGTGTGTGTGTGTGTGTGTGTGTGTGTGTGTGTGTGTGTGTGTGTGTGTGTGTGTGTGTGTGTGTGTGTCCTTCCACTGCACCACTGACCTCCTGGCACTCATCCTCATTACCTTGCACTTCTCTGGATTGGCGTCCAGGAACCATTTATTCAGCCACGTCTGAAATTACCCCAAGTCATCCGGGAGTCTATGTTTAAAATAAACATTATGAACAGTTTTATAGGCTTACAAGGATATATAAATATATATATATATATATATATATATATATATATATATATATATATATATATATATATATATATATATATATATATATATATATATATATATATTCAGCTTGGCAGTATATTTCCTAAAAACTTGTTCATTTTGAGAGCTCGCAAGCCAAGAGTTTTGGAGAGGGTTTGGAGGAGGAGGA
>NC_091208.1:17614799-17616788 GCF_040958095.1 Procambarus clarkii | reverse complement strand
ACACCTACACCTACACCCCACACCTCCCAACCACACCCCACACCCACACCCACACCCCACACACCTGCACACCCCACACCCACACCTACAGATAGCGAACATATTTCACAAGAAACCAATAAGTGCAATTTCTCCCAGCGGGAAGACGAAATATACAATTCTTCGCTAAACAGAATTTACTTCGATAACGGATCTGAGATTTACAGGACTCTGATGGTTCCCCAGAGGAGCGAGGGGGAGCATTTGCGGCTCCAAAAGGGGTGTGTATATTCACATGCAAAAACAGCTTGCAAATCTTACGGTGCGGATTATATTGGTGGATTTAGCAAACTGTTGTAACTTGTTGCTTGCTTTGTATATTATAGGTGTATTTTTCAGGTTAACTTGTATACATGTTGGGTGTATAAATGATACAGTGTGATACATTTCTACATGTATTTTACCAACTTGTGTAATACACACTGTATTCCTCCAGCCAATGTATTGCATTTTGTATGTATTTGTTCCACTAATATGTGATACAATAATATGTATTTTGCAGCCAAGTATTTATATGTTGATGTGTATGCTAATCCGATACAAAATAATGGTACACTAAGCTACTCAGCATATACATTACAGCATTTTCTATGCACATCTTATACATAATACAGTAATGTGAATTTTGTTGTCTCTATGTAAAATACTTTCTCTCACCCACTTGCTTTATTTCAATATCTCTCTTTCCCATAATATAGTGTATATATATATATATATATACTATATATATATATATATATATATATACATATATATATATATATATATATATATATATATATATATATATATATATATATATATATATATATATATATATATATTAGGAGGGGTACCTGGCGATACCCGGGACAGGCTGTCCATCCCCTTCTCTAAGGGCTAGGCACGCAAGATGTGTAGGTTGGTTAGGTTAGGTTAGGTTAGGTTACGTTAGGTTAGGTTAGGTTAGGTTGGTTAGGTGTGGGCTCAGTGTGAGCCAGGTATCCACTAACCATCCACCAGCAATGCCACTAACACCACTAACATATTTTAGCTAACTACAAGCAAAGAATGATAGACTTTGTTCAAAAATTTTACAGACATCAGTGCATATTTTTACCGGATAGATACAAAAGATAGAGAAAATGACAGTATAATCCCAAGTCTAGCTGTTATGATGTTCCACAAATTGTCGTGGGTTTCCAAGTGGCAGTCTTTTTTTACTTGTGCCATCCTCGATCCGACCGTGTTGGGCACGATCCCCACAGGAATCAACGTGCAAAGTTGGGCGAGGCTTGCTTCAAGCTCTCGGCCTCTTAACCTCGAATAGACTGGCATTCTAATTCATGGAAATAGATAGTAAGACCCCTAAATAATATTATACGTGGAGTTTACACAACCTTGTCTTACAGATGATGTAGGCAAATGGGCACTATGTCCCCATGCAGAGATTTACCTTCAAATGGGTTATCCTGGTGATGGTTGAGAGGATCAATGTCCCCCTCGGCCCGGTCTCTGACCAGCTAGCCTCCTGCTGCCAGATTCACGAAGCAGTTACGCAAGCACTTACGAACGTGTACATCTTTTTCTCAATCTTTGGCGGCTTTGTTTACAATTATTAAACAGTTAATGAGCTCCGAAGCACCAGGAGGCTGTTTATAACAATAACAACAGTTGATTGGGCAAGTTTTCATGCTTGTAAACTGTTTAATAAATGTAACCAAAGCCGTCAAAGATTGAGGAAAGATGTACACGTTCGTAAGTACTTGCGTAACTGCTTCGTGAATCTGGCCTCTGGTTGGTGGTCTGGTCAACCAGGCTGTTAGACACCGCTGCTTGCAGTTTATTGCATAAAATTGTATAATAAAATTGTATTTATTGTATAAATCAACTAATTCAAGCCACCAATGTGTGTGTCCTCGGTGGCTAAGGAGTCGCATACACACCACAAACAAACAAACAAACAAACAA
>NC_091208.1:17559799-17609799 GCF_040958095.1 Procambarus clarkii | reverse complement strand
TAGCCCCCGTCCAAACCCACTGTAGCACCCGTCCAAAGCCGCTGTAGTCCCCGTCCAAAGCCGCTGTAGCCCCCGTCCAAAGCCACTGTAGCCCCCGTCCAAAGCCGCTGTAGCCCCCGTCCAAAGCCACTGTAGCCCCCGTCCAAACCCACTGTAGCACCCGTCCAAAGCCACTGTAGCCCCCGTCCAAACCCACTGTAGCACCCGTCCAAAGCCACTGTAGCACCCGTCCAAAGCCGCTGTAGCCCCGTCCAAGGCTGCAATAGCCCCAGTCCAAGAACGTGATCAGTTCTCCTGGTCGTCCTAATGACTTCAGAGACATACGAAGGCATGATTTTCCCCGCTTGTGAAAGGCAATTGACTAGAAATTACCCTAATTGCCTTGGGTGGGGGGGGACGAGACTTTTCGCTACGGCTCTCGGGTAATTTACTACTTATTATGAATCACTTGGGTATCTCAGTGGAGACCTGAGGGGCACCATTTTACCACTGAATATCACCCTAAATCCACCACCACCAGGTGGAGCTTCTCATCGGATTTCAACCCGATTTCTGGTATTCTACGTCCCTGTTCGACTCCCCGATCCTCTGAGTCCCTGATACTCTCTTTGATCCCCCCCTGATCTCTTTTGGTCTTTCTCTGACCTTCACTCTCTCTCTCTCCGCCCTCAGGATATTAATGGGCCTTCCCATCGTGTGTGTATATAATGTTTCTTTACTAAACTTCTCTCTACCTCTCTCTCTCTTCTATGTTGTCGAATACCTGCGGCTGCGGTCGACCTCTGTAGAGGAGATGTGATGCCCAAGACACACACACACCTGAAGATGACGAGACGACGACGTTTCGACTTGATAATGGTCCAGAACGGACCGAAACATCGCCGTCTCATCATCTTCAGGTGTGTGGTTTGGTCACTATATCTTCAGCCACGTTATTGTGACTCATCGTCTGCTGTGGAGGCACTCATGGAACTCATGGCACTTGAGTTGACTCATTGGCACTTGAGTTCGAGAATAAATGAACCGAAGGAATCATTCCTCATCTCGTCCTGTTTCTCAGGGCAGCTATGGCGGACCTCAAGGTGGGTAAAGTATATTATTATACCTTATGCTGCTTCCGGGAATCAGTGAATTGAGGCCCGGTCTCTAACTAGGCCTCCAGGTCTGGTCAACCAAGGCTGTTACATGCATTAAGATAGTTTACGAGGTTTGTACTGATATCTTTCTTTGGCTTACATAATATGTTGAAAAAAAATAACATAGTGAGATCTTCATTTGATTTTTTCACAGTCCTAAACTGTGTGTATACTGGTTTACCACTGTGTTCCTGGTTTACCACTGTGTTCCTGGTTTACCACTGTGTTCCTGGTTTACCACTGTGTTCCTGTTTACCACTGTGTTCCTGTTTACCACTGTGTTCCTGTTTTAGCACTGTGTTCCTGTTTACCTCTGACTACAGTGAAGGAACTCCCACAAACAGTCCACAGGCTCTCTGTCCCCACCGTGTGGGGGGGGGGGGCTTCCTTCCCCATAAGGCAGGGTCTCTTCCCTCTAGAGTGCAGGTACTCCCCCCCACAGTATCAGGTCTCTTCTCAACAGATCCCTGATCTTTCCACCCCCAGGCAGAGCCCCAAGGGACCACAAGGATCGAGCCCACAGGAAAGTAAGTTTCGTCTGAAAATTAATGGGTCAGTGATTCTGAAAGTTTACTCCAATTACTGAAGTTCTCCTTCGATCCCGTTGTTGATATCCGCTTTCAGATATATACCATTTTACCGGCTGACAAACTTTTGATTTGATATCAATTAGTTTATCAAATGAAACATTATCTAAAATGTTTCTGGAACATTGCTGGAAAAATCACCAGGAGCAAATCTTTGACAATACGCCGGCTTCCTGTCCTTATCGAGGCCACTATGGCCCTCAGGTAAATTCAGGTAAATAAAGGCAAATCACAATTTACTGTAAAAACGTGAATATATCGGAATGTATTGTAATTTGCCAGGCAATTGGATGAAAAGTTAATTATGGAGGCTGAGTGGTAAACAATCTTTCCACGCGTGTAGTGATGATAATCTATCGGTTACCCTTGGGAAACGTATTAAGCGTTGCAGCCCAGAGTTCCCAAATCTTTGCTACTTTCATCCCAGAAAAATTTCATATCTTTGCTCCTCTCAGCCAAGAAAAATCCCAGATCTCTGGTCTTCTTAAAGAAAAATTATAGATTTTTGCTAGCGATGAGTCACAATAATGTGGCTGAAGAATGTTGACCAGACCACACACTAGAAGGTGAAGGGACGACGACGTTTCGGTCCGTCCTGGACCATTCTCAAGTCGATCTTTGCTCCTTTCAGCCAAGAAAAATCCCAGATCTTTGCTCTTAGTCAAGAAAAATCTCAAATCTTTGCTCTTCTCAGCCCAGAAAAATCCCAGATCTTTGCTCTTCTCTGCCCATAAAAATGCCAGATCTTTGCTCTTCTCAGCCCATAAAAATGCCAGATCTTTGCTCTTCTCAGCCCATAAAAATCCCAGATATTTGCTCTTCTCAGCCCAGAAAAATCCCAGATCTTTGCTCTTCTCAGCCCAGAAAAATCCCAGATCTTTGCTCCCTCTTGCCCATCCAGCGCTCTACTTCAACGGATATGCTACTCCCAGATATTCTCCAAAGAGAAAATCTTGGAGACGATTAGGGTAGCTGTACTGAAATTGAAACTCAGCAGATCCTTTCGTCAAACAAATTCTCAGTCACCTTAATGATATTTGGGCTCTCCGGCAGCTGAACTAATTAAGACAGAGGAACAGGGAAGCCATCTTTTCAGTCCCTGTCTTAAAGTATACACCAGAAGATCGTCCAGTGTAACGAGGATTGGTTGAATACATCCATTCTCATAACAGATAATTAAAACTCTTGTTGAATATTTATGTTCCTTTGCCTCTCTCTTTCTCTCCCTTCTTCTTCTTTATCTCTGTGTCTTTATCTCCTTATCAGCCTCTCACTATGTCGTTATCTATCATCAATTTACGTTCGCTTATCCATTACATTTATAACTAACGAATCACCATATTATAAATTACTTTCATCTGATGATTTCGATGATTTATCATATCATCCTGCTTATCATCCGACAAGCAGACAAACCCTTACTTATCAATACAAGAGTTTTACATATATACAAGAGTTTATACATTCTTGTAAAGCCACTAGTACGCGTAGCGTTTCGGGCAGGGCCTTAACCCTAATTTCCCCGGAATACGACCCCGCCGAATCGTTTAACAACCAGGTACCCATTCACTGCTGGGTGAACAGAGGCGTACAGTTAAGGATTGGCGCCCGGTCAATCCTCCCCGGCCAGGATTCGAACCCAAGGCAAGGCGCTTGCGAAACGCCAGGCGAGTATCTTACCACTGCGCCACGGAGACTGCTAAATCTAATTGATTGCTAAACAATCAGGTACTGACTTACAAATTTGTGTTACAAACGTGTGTACAAATGTGTTACAAATACAATGTGTTACAAATACAATGTGTTACAAATACAATGTGTTACAAATACAATGTGTTACAAATACAATGTGTTACAAATACAATGTGTTACAAATACAATGTGTTACAAATACAATGTGTTACAAATACAATGTGTTACAAATACAATGTGTTACAAATACAATGTGTTACAAATACAATGTGTTACAAATACAATGTGTTACAAATACAATGTGTTACAAATCCTCACTACCAATGTGAAAAATATAATGAACAAAAACACAAATCTGGCCAAACTAAACATCTGCTAGAAATGCTGAGTACCACGACTCGTCACTCGACTCCCAGAGAGTTCCCTAATGAGTAACATCTCCACTCACAAGTGTCCCAGACTTCTTTAATTAACTTCAAGTGTTTATTTTTTGTGTGAGTAATGAATGTCTTAACACAACTTCCCCCACCCCCCCCCCCACGTGAATTTTAAAAGATATATATCATATTTTCCGGAATGTTTTTCTCTGGAGGAAACTCGTTAATCTTATGATAATTCAGTTATCTTAATTGAGATGATAACGTAGTAACTCCCCTTCAAGGAAGAGTATATCGTATTTCGAAGATAACCTGTTGGATGAATATCTGATGGGGAGACTTGGCCGACCCGCCTTGAGGCCTGGAGGTCAAGCCTGGAGGTCAAGCCTAGAGGTCAAGCCTAGAGGTCAAGCCTGGAGGTCAAGCCTCGAGCACTCTTGCCTCACAAATGAGGTTTTCATTGATTGGTTTCAGAGACAAGTATATCAATTAATTATTATGTATCCTGTGCATCCGTTCATACACATACATGTGAATCTGTACACAAGTTAATTGACAGTTGAGAGGCGGGACCAAAGAGCCGAAGCTCAACCCCCCGCAAGCACAACTAGGCCAGTACACACACACACACACACACACACACACAATAGGCTCAGGAATCTGTACACCTGTTGATTGACAGTTGAGAGGCGGGACCAAAGAGCCAGAGCTCAACCCCCGCAAGCACAATTAGGTGATTACAATTAGGTGAGTACACACACACACACACACACACACACACACAAGCAGAATAACATCGCCAGTGAATCCTTCAGAAATCTAGACAAGGGCAGGGGGGGGGGGGGTGGGGGCTTCCCGGGCCCAATATCCAACAAAGGTGAGACCAACACTTGAGTACGCAGCCCCAGCATAGAACCCACTGCACAAGCGACCATCGCTGGTGTAGTGGTCACAGTATCAGTGCTGTCGATGAGGAGACCCCGGCAGCCTGGGTTCGAATCCTTTGAGTGGTCATAGAGCTTAAGTGATACATGTGTTAAGGACTATTCAAGTGTGTATATATATATATATATATATATTGTGACGGTAACGTGTTGGTGTTCGGCTGTTCAAAAGCTAGGGGTATGGCCTCGTCACATATAGAAAAAAAAATAGAAAATCTGGAACTTCGTCTGTGGTAAGGTAAGGAGAAGACACACAAAACACAAGTAAATTTTAACAATGAAATTTTAATTACGTTAAAGAAATCAAAACATGAATAAAATGGACATACAAATTCGTATAATAAAATCAATCAAAGTAATAAGAATAATCAAATGGCAAAATGAAAAGTTACGTTAAGACAAATGAACAAATAACAAGAGTATGATAAACAAAGTAAGTAGGTGCCGGAATATTGGCTTCAAGCTATCACTTCTCTTAGTACACGTAAGCCTGGGGCTTAGTCTACCAACGAGACGTGTTAACTTGTCGAAAGCACGGGATATTCTGAAGACTGAGGTCGTGGCGGCCCCAGACATCAAGTAGTATGGTGGATAGAGTGCAGTTGCAGCTGGACCCGCGGCCAATCAGTGAGGAGCGGGCGACAAGACAGGTAGTTTGGCGGTTTGAGGTGGAGCAGGTGTTCCTGGCTGCATACGTTTTGCTCTCTGGCAAACCTTGGAGATGTTGTTGTCGTTGTTGGATATTTCTTCCATATTAGTTTTATATAGATGTATCGACGTATTTTTGGAGGGAAGAGCAGGCTCAATCTCTTGAAGGATTTTAATCGTCACAATATATATATATATATATATATATATATATATATATATATATATATATATATATATATATATATATATATATCACATAATATTGTCGAGAAACTTGCAAAACAGGGAAGTGGATTAACATCAGAGAAAGAAAGAGAGATATGTGTGTGCAACAAAGTTTAAGAAAAGAAGGGAAATTCATTTTTCCCCTGCTAATGCTTTCGCCAGGTTCTTGGGCGGTTAAGACGAGGGAGTGCAACCAGCAACACTAACTTTGAGACTTGGGTGCCAGGCGCCCTCACTCTCCTGCATCTCAACTCCAGTAAGAGTTAGAGAGATATCTTTTATGAGGTATCTTTTATGAGGGAGTTAGTCAAGTTATATCACAATGAAGGCTGATTTGTGTGTGTTAATGGGGGGGGGGAGAGAGAGAGAGAGAGAGAGAGAGAGAGAGAGAGAGAGAGAGAGAGAGAGAGAGAGAGAGAGAGAGAGAGAGAGAGAGAGAGAGAGAGAGAGAGAGAGAGAGAGAGAGAGAGAGAGAGAGACAGAGAGAGAGAGAGAGAGAGACAGAGAGAGAGAGAGAGAGAGAGAGAGAGAGAGAGAGAAAGAGAGAGAGAGACAGAGAGAGAGAGAGACAGAGAGAGACAGAGAGAGAGAGAGAGAGAGAGAGAGAGAGAGAGAGAGAGAGAGAGAGAGAGAGAGAGAGAGAGAGAGAGAGAGAGAGAGAGAGAGAGAGACAGAGAGAGACAGAGAGAGACAGAGAGAGACAGAGAGACAGAGAGACAGAGACAGATTCTCAAGTTATCATCACACAGATGATGATAACTTGAACCGAATGATGAAATCATCCCAAACTTCTGAATTGAATTTTAATTCTTGAATGTCCACGAAGACACCCCCCCTAGCTGAACCCCGGGAGGAAACGAGACCGTCTTAAAAATGAACCCCACTCAGCCACAGCTTGAATACGCTGGGAAGGAGGTGTTTGGGCAAAGATTGATATCATGCTTTTGTTCTCTCCATTCTTGAGGAAGTATATGACTTGTTATGAAGCTCAGAAGCCTAGAGAGATGCTTTTGAATACTGTCAATGTTTTCAAACACCGTCTATTCCGTCTACTGTCTGTCTCAACGGTATAGACGGACAGTAGACGGAATCTAGGACACAAGAATAATAATCATCTATCACAACCTTAGTCCAACACGAACAGGCAAATGGAACAGAAAACTGCGGGGGGTAATTACATTCATTCTCATGAGGATATAATGGCTCGTATTTTAATTCCGTCGTCTTAACTATCCCTCCAACCACTTGGGGGTGGGGGGAGGGGGGGGGGTAGAGCGACGGTCTCGCTTCCTGCAGGTCGGCGTTCAATCCCCCCCGACCGTCCACAAGTGGTTGGGCACCATTCCTTTTTTACCCCCATCCCATATCCCCCAAATCCTTATCCTGACCCCTTCCAAGTGCTAAATAATCGTAAGGACTTGGCGCTTTCTCCTGATAGTTTATTTCTTCCTTTCTTCCTTCCTTTCTTTCTTCCTTCTTTCCCTCCTCCTCCTCCTGATCATCACTTCATAACACAAACAGGAAACACTAAACTTCATATCTCAGTCACTGACACACTGTTGATTGACAGTTGAGAGGCGGGACCAAAGAGCCAGAGCTCAACCCCCGCAAGTAGGTGAGTACATTCATGTCAAAATGAGAAAGCAGGTGTCCAGAATGAGACAGCTGGAGCAGCAGCTGGACATGAAAAGCTTCACAACTTAAGGGTAGAATTATATTATAGAATATATAATATTCTATAATATATTCTATAATATAATTATATAATATAATATATAATATAATATATTATATATATATATATATATATATATATATATATATATATATATATATATATATATATATATATATATATATAGAAAATAGAATTATATTATAAAGGTAGAAGTATATAGAGACCTCCAGTCATGCATGATAAAGTTAGTAGAGTTCTAGGACAGGAACACCGTCTTAAGACAGGAAGAAGACGGCAGATTAGACGCTATCTTCCTCGACTATCAGAAGACATTTGATACAGTTCCTCGTGGCAGGTGAACTAGATGAAGAGTAAATGCTAGGATAACTGGGAAGGGACGTAGGCTACTGTGCTACAGGAGCCATATGACAAACTAACTGTAGAAGGGAGTACCTAAGGGACTGACAACAGAGTTGCAATCAGAGGTGACGAGCTGAAGGCGCTGGAAAGTGTAGCCTCCCCAAAAGGCTTCGTTCTGGAGACCCTTCCTGTTCTTAATTTAAGTGAATGATCTATGCGATCTAATCTGATCTAATAAATAGTCTCAGCTATATCAATTGCTATAAAATATAATCACTGTCTGTACAAGGTGTAGAAGGCCAGGCGCTTGGGGTTGGACTCAAGCAGCCTTCTAACATACAATATGAGGAGAAGGTATATGTGTGGCATAGACCAGTAGGGGGTCGGCCCAAGTGCCATCGTTGAATAAATATCGGCATCTATAGCGACCCCCACTGAAATAAAATCAGCGATTGTGTTTTCCGTAGAGTTTATACGTTTATTCTGCTGTTTGTAAGAGAGAGAGAGAGACTCTTGAGGTTATCGTGAGATGATTTCGGGGCTTTAGTGTCCCCGCGGCCCGGTCCTCGACCAGGCCTCCACCCCCAGGAAGCAGCCCGTGACAGCTGACTAACACCCAGGTACCTATTTTACTGCTAGGTAACAGGGGCATAGGGTGAAAGAAACTCTGCCCATTGTTTCTCGCCGGCGCCTGGGATCGAACCCGGGACCACAGGATCACAAGTCCAGCGTGCTGTCCGCTCGGCCGACCGGCTCCCAGAGGGGAAGAGGGAGAAAGAGGGGAAGGCAAAGGGATAGAAGGAGGAAGAAGAGGAGGAATAAAAAATAACAAGGAAACTTTCCTTATTAAGGTCACTCAATAGCTCGGTCGACAGAGCTTCGGCCTCTCACACGCGGGGGCCGTGGTTCGAGTGTCCCAGAGGCCAGGTGACTGGAACACAGAAAAGCATTGACAAATACCAAAGAAATGGTATTTCAAAAGTGAAACGATTAAGATGACAGGTTAAGATGACTGTTTAAGATGACTGTTTAAGAGGACAGGTTAAGAGGACAGGTTAAGAGGACAGGTTAAGAGGACAGTTTAAGAGGACAGATTAAGAGAACAGGTTTAGATGACTGTTTAAGAGGATAGGTTAAGAGAACAGTGTAAGAGGACAGGTTAAGAGGACAGGTTAAGAGGACAGGTTAAGAGGACAGTTTAAGAGGACAGGTTAAGAGGACAGGTTAAGAGGACAGTTTAAGAGGACAGGTTAAGAGGACAGGTTAAGAGGACAGTTTAAGAGTACAGTTTAAGAGGACAGATTAAGAGAACAGGTTTAGATGACTGTTTAAGAGGACAGGTTAAGAGGACAGTTTAAGAGGACAGTTTAAGAGGACAGGTTAAGAGGTCTAAATAGAGTGGATGGGGTGACCCAAACTCACAACTCTGAAAGAGAGATGATATAGAGCCATTAACACGTAAGAGCCATTAACATTAACATAGAGCCATTAACACGTAAGAGAAGCCAAGATCTGTTATGTATTCCACCTGTACCCCCTTCTCTCTCTCGTCCCTCCCCCCTGTACCCCATCTCTCGTACCCCCTGTACCCCCCTCTCGACCCCACTGTACCTCGCCCACCTGTACCCCCCCTCTCTCTCGTCCCCCCTCCCTGTACCCCATCTCTCGTACCCCCTGTACCCCCTCTCTCGTACCCCCTGTACCCCCTCTCTCGTACCCCCTCTCTCGTTCCCCCTGTACCGCCCTCTCGACCCCACTGTACCTCGCCCACCTGTACCCCCTGATCACCTACCTATTCACAAGGACAGGGACGTTCCCCCACAACAATTCATCACCCGGTCAATATTTTTAACAAAGTCAACATTCCACTATCCAAACGAACTGATTCCTCGGCTTGAACCATCAATCAGTGTCTGACTATCTGCCGGTCAGCAACCACCGTCACAGCCAAGGTGGGTGGATTTGAATCAACCAAAAATTGTGGTAAATATAGAAAGGAAATTTGGAACTAATAGATAGAAGGATAATTGATATATAGCGACAGGTGTAACTCTCTCTTTTTTGGTGCAAATGCTGTTATAGATAATATTTTTAGGGGCTATCTTGAGATGATTTCGGGGCTTTAGTGTCCCCGCCGCCCGGTCCTCGACCAGGCCTCCACCCCCAGGAAGCAGCCCGTGACAGCTGACTAACACCCAGGTACCTATTTTACTGCTAGGTAACAGGGGCATAGGGTGAAAGAAACTCTGCCCATTGTTTCTCGCCGGCGCCTGGGATCGAACCCAGGACCACAGGATCACAAGTCCAGCGTGCTGTCCGCTCGGCCGACCGGTTCCCCTATTCCCTCCAAGTTATCTTGATTCCCGTTTAGATCATGTCGATAGGACGACGGACTTGCTTCCTGCGTGGCTGGTGTTCGATCCCCCGATGGTTGAAGTGGATAGGCAGCGTTTCTTTGGTCCGTTCCCCCTATTCTTGCTCCTATTCTGCCCCCCCCCCCCCCGGACCTCTTCCATGTCCTAAATAGTCATTCTGGATGAGCGCTTTCGCCTTAAAATTGTATATTTTTTGATTTAGGACTAAATCATAGTTGGTGATTAGTAAACTATAGAGTGAGCTTACATCCTGCTGGTAGCTCTGTCTAGAGCTCAAATCAAGCTTCATTTAACATCTAGTGCTCAAACTAAGCTTGAAGAGCGATCCAGTGCTCAAATCCACTTTTCACTAGAGACCAGATTGAGCACCAGCACAGTTTGAGCTCCAGTCATACACGAACACCATGTAACTCAATTACCCACATGATGAGAGGGCTCAGTGCTCTATGAAAGGTGTGTGGGGGGGGGGAGGGACTCAATTTGGCACTCACATAGTTGTGTTGATCAGGATGAAGGCGACTCTCCGAGAGATCTCGCTGTATCGAGGCTTTGATGGTCGCTCCAGGAGTGGTCGCTCCAGGAGTGGTCGCTTCAGGAGTGGTCGCTCCAGGAGTGGTCGCTCCAGGAGTGGTCGCTCCAGGAGTGGTCGCTCCAGGAGTGGTCGCTCCAGGAGTGGTCGCTCCAGGAGTGGTCGCTCCAGGAGTGGTCGCTCCAGGAGTGGTCGTTCCAGGAGTGGTCGCTCCAGGAGTGGTCGCTCCAGGAGTGGTCGCTCCAGGAGTGGTCGCTCCAGGAGTGGTCGCTCCAGGAGTGGTCGCTCCAGGACATCCTAGTGAATGGTTGAGTGCAACCATTCCCAGAGTGCAGACGCCCCGTGGTGATTGATAGTGAGGAGCAGTTTATCTTTGTGATATCTGATATCTTGAGAGCAATTCTGTGTCTCTTGGTCTCTCTCTCTCTCTCTCTCTCCCCGAAATTCTACCTTCCTACTCCCTTTAATCAGGCAAGCTAATAAGCAAAGCATTGTGAGACGTGTCTCGTTCTAGTAGGGTAATTTATGTAGTTTTCAATGAAACAGGTGAATTGACACCTGAATTGAACTCAGGAATTCTTGCAGACGAATCAAGGGAGATTGATTACAAGAATGAGAGATTTCTCAGGTATGTGAGAGACATCTTTGAAGACATACTGTCTCACTCGTCTCCTCAGAGTGAGGAGAAAGTCTCTACTTAAGGTCACTGACGTGAAGATAATACACAATTTGGAATGACCCATTTTGATAGAATTTATTTTTCTTCTAGTTTATTTAATTTTTACTGTTTTATATTATTAATTTTCATAAGAGTTGGGATTTTATATCATCCATCAATGGTAATTTATGTTTTCATATCAATTTTTCTCCCCAATCGGTAAAGTTAGTGAGATCATTCGCTAAGACATAATAATACTGCTAATCTCATTGAACTCATTTTGAAGCATCTTAAATTTATCTCCAGCATCCAAGAGCCAGCTTCCCACTCTTACCTGTACCACACAAGATGGGCAGAGATGTAGTGATGATTGGAGGATTCGTCAAGGAGTTCTACACGCTTTTTTTTTCTCTCTCTCTCACTTCTCTTCTCTCACTTCTCTACTAACGAAACCTCTAGGTCGTTCATCATACGTAGAGGTTACGAAGTTATCTTAAACAACAGGAATCTTGGATCAAGAATAACTCGTGGCGTTTTGAGAGCTCGTAGTGTTTAATATATATATATATATATATATATATATATATATATATATATATATATATATATATATATATATATATATATATATATATATATATATATATATATATATATATATATATATATATATATATATATATATACACACACAGGTTTAAGCGACAAAATCGAGGAAAGATGCACTGCTTTCGTCCGTTGCTGCTGCAAGAGTTGTCAATTGCAGAGTTACACTTTCGCCTAATTGTGACTGACAACCTTGTAATTGGTTGCAAAGTTCCTGAGAATCACTCTGGAGATCCATATTCCTTCTTAGTGAGTGCAACTTAGACCCCCAGTGAGTGAAACTTAGACCCCAGTGAGTGCCACTCTGACCCCTGTGAGTGCCACTCATACCCCAGTGAGTGCCACTCAGACCCCAGTGAGTGCCACTCATACCCCAGTGAGTGCCACTCAGACCCCTGTGAGTGCCACTCAGACCCCAGTGAGTGCCACTCTGACCCCAGTGAGTGCCACTCAGACCCCAATGAGTGCCACTCAGACCCCAGTGAGTGCTACTCAGACCCCAGTGAGTGCCACTCTGACCCCTGTGAGTGCCACTCAGACCCCAGTGAGTGCCACTCAGACCCCTGTGAGTGCCACTCATACCCCAGCGAGTGCAGGCGAGACTGCTTACAGAAAACAAGGGAAAAATGGAAAAAAATAACACAAAAAAACGAAGATTGTGGAAAGCAGTATAGCGAGATTACCAAAGAACCGGTCAATTATTTTGTGAACAAGCTTTGAACACGGCGCTACTGCCCTCGGCAGCTTGGCGAGGAGACGCCGTCACCAGAACCAGCTTCTTGGTCTGGGGACCAGATTCACGAAAGCACTTACGCAAGCACTTACGAACCTGTACATCTTTCCTCAATCTTTAACGGCTTCGGTTACATTTATTAAACAGTTTACAAGCATGAAAACTTGCCAATCAACTGTTGATATTGTTATAAACGGCCTCCTGGTGCTTCGGAGCTCATTAACTGTTTAATAATTGTAAACAAAGTCTCAAAAGATGTACAGGTTCGTAAGTGCTTTCGTGAATCTGGCCCCTGGTCTCGTGGGTGTGTCCTGTCCTCCTGCTGTATCTACTTCTCGGTCTGTTGTGTTCGGGAGATCATGACTGTAGCGTCGACCAACCTTGCTCTCCACGTCTGATTCCTCCCGTAGGTCTCCTGTAGGGGAAACCACATTGAACCCATCACCTCCTGGCCTGTCTTGGGATCTAACTCCCTGCTGTGGAGCAGCCCCAACACATGGGTAACAAAAGTGATGTAATTTCTTACCAACGAGGTCTCGTTTCATGCGTTTTGGGCTAAGAGGTCTTCTATGACGAGTCAATAAAGACTATCACTTCATATTTTCGCGGTATTTTACGGTGGACCAATTTCACGGTGGACCAATTTCACGGTGGACCAATTTCACGGTGGACCAATTTCATGTAACTTGCTCAGGCGTCTCTCTCAACGCCGTTCCAACAGACTGTTGTATGTGTCCATTTAGGAGACGCTCTCAAACGCCTATAGCGCGGCGAGCCATCACCCTGTGTGTTCCGGCGTCCAGCACAGCTTAGGTCGATGATGTCTCTTGATTGGCAGCCTAAGAACTGATGTTATCGTTGATGGAGTAAGTGGAGACTGCCTATGGCCCAATTTATCGGTGGACTTGTTATCTCTGTCGGTAACTCTGATTGGCTGCCACCAGTCGCGTACTGGTCCAAAACAACCCCCCCTCTTCTGCAACAGTTTAACATATTATACTTTTAAATCACAATTCTAATCTTGGTGTGACGAATTAACACGTTCTTATACCTTTCAGTAGCACTAGCCTCCCTCCACCGGCCCCCTGGTATCACCTATAAGCCTCCACCGGCCCCCTGGTATCAGCTATAAGCCTCCACCGTCCCCCCCTAGTATCAGCTATAAGCCTCCACCGGCCCTCTTGTATCACCTATAAGCCTTCACCGTCTCCCCTGGTATCACCTATAAGCCTCCACCGCGAAAATTCATTACCCTCGGCGCTCCAGGACTTGGTACACGATATTATGCACATGTTCCCCCCAACACCTGACAAATACTCAGGTATTATCCCGGGCCGAGTTAACCTGCCGGTGATATCTGCGCGTGTCTGGAGAACTTACTACCCAGTTCCCCTCAACACCACTCCTGAATATCTATTCCATCTACTCCCATTATACACACACACACACCTGCGATTACACCTGTGATATCACCTGTGTTGATGTGGTTATCTGTAGACATCTGGCTGGTGAAGCAAGCGAGCCTTTATAGCCATATATAACCAATTATATTAATGCAGTTCAGCTGCAGGTCCAAACCTATAACTTTGAGACATAAATTGAAATCAATTTAATCCACTTTAAATCAAGACATGTTGAAGCGATGACGCGGGATAGTTCTTTGTAAACGTCTTGAGTGGTAATATTAGTTTGAACAGAATTATATGATTTACAAAGGTATATTATAATGGGATATATGGAAGGTGTCTCATAATGGGATATATGGAAGGTTTCTCATAATGGGATATATGGAAGGTGTCATAATGGGATATATGGAAGGTGTCTCATAATGGGATATATGGAAGGTGTCTCATAATGGGATATATGGAAGGTGTCTCATAATGGGATATATGGAAGGTGTCTCATAATGGGATATATGGAAGGTGTCTCATAATGGGATATATGGAAGGTGTCTCATAATGGGATATATGGAAGGTGTCTCATAATGGGATATATGGAAGGTGTCTCATAATGGGATATATGGAAGGTGTCTCATAATGGGATATATGGAAGGTGTGTCATAATGGGATATATGGAAGGTGTCTCATAATGGGATATATGGAAGGTGTCTCATAATGGGATATATGGAAGGTGTCTCATAATGGGATATATGGAAGGTGTCATAATGGGATATATGGAAGGTGTCTCATAATGGAATATATGGAAGGTGTCTCATAATGGGATATATGGAAGGTGTCTCATAATGGGATATATGGAAGGTGTCTCATAATGGGATATATGGAAGGTGTCTCATAATGGGATATATGGAAGGTGTCTCATAATGGGATATATGGAAGGTGTCTCATAATGGGATATATGGAAGGTGTCTCATAATGGGATATATGGAAGGTCTCATAATGGGATATATGGAAGGTGTCTCATAATGGGATATATGGAAGGTGTCTCAAAATGGGATATATGGAAGGTGTCTCATAATGGGATATATGGAAGGTGTCTCAAAATGGGATATATGGAAAGTTTCTCATAATGGGATACATGGAAAGTTTCTCATAATGGGATATATGGAAAGTTTCTCATAATGGGATATATGGAAGGTGTCTCATAATGGGATATATGGAAAGTTTCTCATAATGGGATATATGGAAGGTGTCTCAATATTTTTAGAGGTGTTTTTTTCTGAAAGAAATCTCCGCTCTTGCAACCTTTTTCAGGAATTCTCGTGAAAACTGATTTGGAATTCTTTGGGGATGCCTCAAGGATTTCGTGTGGGAGGCTCTGTGTGTGTGTGTGTGTGTGTGTGTGTGTGTGTGTGTGTGTGTGTGTGTGTGTGTGTGTGTGTGTGTGTGTGTGTGTGTGTGTGTGTGTGTGTGTGAGTGTGTGTGTTCATGTCCTTACAGGGCTGAGCTAGGCTCCTGGCCCCGCCTTCCAAACGTTCTTAGATTAATGCAATGACTCATTTCTCATGTTTTTATTTCAGATTTACATTTACAACTTTCAATCGAATTAACTACACCTACTCCTGTTTAAAGTCATCTGTTGGACCATTTCCTTCAATTTGTCCAGGTCATTTGGTTGTTTCTTCCTATCTTTCTTTCTTAATGTGTCTCATCATTTTATCATCAGCAAACATTGGGGAGGAATGAGACTGATTTATCGCGAAGACTGTGACGCATATTTGAAACAAGTGTTGGTTGACGTGGTGGAGGTTGACGTGGTGGAGATTGACGTGGTGGAGGTTGACGTGGTGGAGGTTGACGTGGTGGAGGTTGACGTGTTGGAGGTTGACGTGGTGGAGGTTGACGTGGTGGAGGTTGACGTGGTGGAGGTTGACGTGTTGGAGATTGACGTGGTGGAGATTGACGTGGTGGAGGTTGACGTGGTGCAGGTTGACGTGGTGGAGGTTGACGTGGTGGAGGTTGACGTGTTGGAGGTTGACGTGGTGGAGGTTGACGTGGTGGAGGTTGACGTGGTGGAGGTTGACGTGTTGGAGATTGACGTGGTGGAGATTGACGTGGTGGAGGTTGACGTGGTGCAGGTTGACGTGGTGGAGGTTGACGTGGTGGAGGTTGACGTGTTGGAGGTTGACGTGGTGGAGGTTGACGTGGTAGAGGTTGACGTGGTGGAGATTGACGTGGTGAAGGTTGACGTGGTGGAGATTGACGTGGTGGAGATTGACGTGGTGGAGGTTGACGTGGTGGAGATTGACGTGGTGAAGGTTGACGTGGTGGAGGTTGACGTGGTGGAGATTGACGTGGTGGAGATTGACGTGGTGGAGATTGACGTGGTGGAGATTGACGCGGTGGAGGTTGACGTGGTGGAGATTGACGTGGTGGAGATTGACGTGGTGGAGATTGACGTGGTGGAGATTGACGCGGTGGAGGTTGACGTGGTGGAGATTGACGCGGTGGAGGTTGACGTGGTGGAGATTGACGTGGTGAAGGTTGACGCGGTGGAGGTTGACGTGTTGGAGGTTGACGTGGTGGAGATTGACGTGGTGCAGGTTGACGTGGTGGAGATTGACGTGGTAGAGGTTGACGTGGTGGAGATTGACTTGGTGGAGATTGACGTGGTGGAGATTGACGTGGTGGAGATTGACGTGGTGGAGATTGACGTGGTGGAGATTGACGTGGTGGAGATTGACGTGGTGAAGCTGAACTCCTTTTCTACTCATCCTGATAAATGAGTCTATATCACTCACGATTCCTGGAATGGGTAGAAAACTACTTTCATCCCTCTAAGTCCTTTGACAAGATACGTCTATTAGCTAATTACGTCTGTTAAGCATGGCAGGAAGTGCAGAATACCCCCGTTGAAGAGCAGAGGTGCAACAGGTACTCTGAGAGAGAACTCTATCAACATCAGAGGCCCGAGACTGTTCAACACGCTTCCACTACACATAAGGGACATAACTGGCCGACCCCTCACAGTGTTCAAGAGAGAACTATCAACATCAGAGGCCCGAGACTGTTCAACACGCTTCCACTACACATAAGGGACATAACTGGCCGACCCCTCACAGTGTTCAAGAGAGAACTATCAACATCAGAGGCCCGAGACTGTTCAACACGCTTCCACTACACATAAGGGGCATAACTGGCAGACCCCTCACAGTGTTCAAGAGAGAACTATCAACATCAGAGGCCCGAGACTGTTCAACACGCTTCCACTACACATAAGGGACATAACTGGCCGACCCCTCACAGTGTTCAAGAGAGAACTATCAACATCAGAGGCCCGAGACTGTTCAACACGCTTCCACTACACATAAGGGACATAACTGGCCGACCCCTCACAGTGTTCAAGAGAGAACTATCAACATCAGAGGCCCGAGACTGTTCAACACGCTTCCACTACACATAAGGGACATAACTGGCCGACCCCTCACAGTGTTCAAGAGAGAACTATCAACATCAGAGGCCCGAGACTGTTCAACACGCTTCCACTACACATAAGGGGCATAACTGGCCGACCCCTCACAGTGTTCAAGAGAGAACTATCAACATCAGAGGCCCGAGACTGTTCAACACGCTTCCACTACACACAAGGGACATAACTGGCCGACCCCCTCACAGTGATCAAGAGAGAACTTGATGAACACCTCAAGTTCATACGGTGAACTGGAGTACTGGAACTTACTGGAACCACCACGAACGGCGGTTCCAGCATAACAATAATACTAATACGTGGAATCCAATATTCTGCAGTATTGTATCTAAGAAACTTTTGCTCATTCGGGTTAAGCGATTAAAATAAGGTGTTCACCAACCTTTCTAATTGGTAATACTCGCATATGGACCTTCAGTTCCAATCTGTGACCTTTTGTAAGGAAAACTTTATTCTGGAGAGTCTGAGGTGAACTTTACTTCGCTGAACAAATCCACAAGGGCCGTGACGAGGATTCGAACCTGCGTCCGGGAGCATCCCAGACGCTGCCTTAATCGACTGAGCTACGACATGGTCAAAAAGAGTTTCTGTGTGTTTACTTCGCTGCTCTATAAATCAAGTTATACTAATCTAATCTAACCTAACTTTAACTAATCTGTTCTAACTTAACCTAATCTCACCTGATTTATCCTAATGAAAAAAACGTATAATATTTTGTGTTTCAGATATTATAAGGACGTCAAGAACCATATATCATAACTGCTCATCCTGGGAAAGGGAAATCGTCGTACTAGAAAATGGAAGCGTCTCACCAAATTGACACACTGTCCCCGTTTTCTGTTTTGGGTCCTCTGGTTAGGTGAGGATAAGCGACACTTTAGTACGTCGGAATCTTGACGTTGGGAGACCTTAGGAGGACGACAGCTGAGGAAACACAACGAATAAGACGTCCTAGAAGTCGCCTCCAGTGACGTCTAAGAATTTGGCTTCCCGTAAGACTTGATTGGCTGATTGACACCAGCGGTTATCTTGAGGTTATCTTGAGATGATTTCGGGGCTTTTAGTGTCCCCGCGGCCCGGTCCTCGACCAGGCCTCCACCCCCAGGAAACAGCCCGTGACAGCTGACTAACACTCAGGTACCTATTTTACTGCTAGGTAACAGGGGCATAGGGTGCAAGAAACTCTGTCCATTGTTTCTCGCCGGCGCCCGGGATCGAACCCGGAACCACAGGATCACAAGTCCAGCGTGCTGTCCGCTCGGAAGACCGGCGGTGGGAAAAGGTGTGGCAGAGTGCCACACCTTCTTGGTGTGGCACTCTGCCAGGTGCCACACAAGGTGAGGCAGTGAGGTAAACTCGTGACCGGGGTTCGAGACTGTCGCTCGGCTAAAGTGAAGAAAGGCCTTTTAGATTATTTACATAATAATTTAATAGACATAATTCGTTTCGTTGGGGACAGGCAGCCTGGGTTTTTATATACGTAAGGCTTAAATCGAGGTTCATCCGAGGTGGAACTACAAGGCCTCCTCCTTCCCCCCCCCCATCCCTAGAATGCAACCCCCACAACAGTTGCCTAACTCCTGGGGGTACCTAGTTACTGCTAGGTAAACAGATGCATTACATGAAAGCAAACGTGGCCCCTTCAACCATTTCTCTCCCACCCGGGAATCGAACCCCGGATCCTCGATTGTGAGCCGAGAAGAAAACCCACACAAAATACAACCTGTCCTCTCATCCAATTGGTCAAAAAAAAAAAAAAATACTGCCTCGACCAGTTAAAAACACGATTTATACACAAATTTCTGTATTGTATACACAATACACAAATTAAAACACCGTAATTACCCACTTATTGCCGGCAACCAGGAGGCCTGGTCGACGACCGGGCCGCGGGGACGCTAAGCCCCGGAAGCACCTCAAGGTAACCTCAAGGTAACCTTTTCCTATGCCTCGACGACGATAGTTCAGGTGGGTTGTTTGGGTCCGTAGGCCTGTAGTTAGGCCTAGGATACATGATACAGCCTCCCAATACAACATAACCTCGCTTTTTATACAACAGTTCAAACCAACAAACAACTTGGGATACTGACGGGACAAAAGATAATTGGTTGTGACAGGTGACAGACAGGTGACAGACAGGTCCAGGCTAATTAATTACAAATGTTCTGGCCTAATTGACAAAGTGTACATATTTGTTCCTGATTTTCGCAACGAAATTTTATCAATATATATATATATATATATATATATATATATATATATATATATATATATATATATATATATATATATATATATATATATATATATATATATATATATATATATATATATATATACCAAATACGTAAGGCCAAAAGTTTTAGTTGGTAATTAGTTCTTTAACTAAGACATCCATTTACCTGAATTTACCAGAGGAGGCTACTATATATCTAGTGGCTTCGACGCGGTGACAGGAAGCCGGCGGCTTCCCTTCCCAATTGTTCCTGAGGATAAGAAGATATTATCCAATACATCAACGCCAAATATCCCTGAAGGAATGCGAATATTTCTGACCCAATCATTGAGGAGAGGCCCGGCGAAGCTGCCATTGTGAACATGGCTCCAGGGTATCGAACGCGGGCTTGTATATTCTGCCCCTCCCGCTTCCTGGCTCACGTTGTGTACCTGTGTATCACTCTGTTTACACTCTAGCCGGATGCTCGGGGCTGCGAGGCACTCGGTTACTCGAGTGATGCCACTCTGGGTCCTCCATGTTTACGTCTGTTTGTTTGGAGGTTAAACCAGCAAGTAGAGGAGGATTGGGCGGGGGGGGGAGCATGGGGTGTGGGACCCCCTTGTGTGTGTGGGGGGGGGAGCATGGGGTGTGGGACCCCCTTGTGTGTGTGGGGGGGGGGAGCATGGGGTGTGAGACCCCCTTGTGTGTGTGGGGGGGGGGGAGCATGGGGTGTGGGACCCCCTTGTGTGTGTGTGGGGGGAGCATGGGGTGTGGGACCCCCTTGTGTGTGTGGGGGGGGAGCATGGGGTGTGGGACCCCCTTGTGTGTGTGGGGGGGGGCATGGGGTGTGGGACCCCCTTGTGTGTGTGGGGGGGGGGGAGCATGGGGTGTGGGACCCCCTTGTGTGTGTGGGGGGGAGCATGGGGTGTGGGACCCCCTTGTGTGTGTGGGGGGGGAGCATGGGGTGTGGGACCCCCTTGTGTGTGGGGGGGGAGCATGGGGTGTGGGACCCCCTTGTGTGTGGGGGGGGAGCATGGGGTGTGGGACCCCCTTGTGTGTGTGGGGGCGGGAGCATGGGGTGTGGGACCCCCTTGTGTGTGTGGGGGGGGGGGAGCATGGGGTGTGGGACCCCCTTGTGTGTGTGGGGGGGGGGGGGAGGTTGATTATGGGCTGTATTCACCTAGCTGTATTTGCCTACTTGACTTTGCGAGGGTTGAGCTTTGCTCTTTCGGCCCGCCTCTCAACTGTCAATCAACTGTTTACTAACTACTTTTTTTTTGCCATACCACACACACACACCCCAGGAAGCAACCCGTGACAGCTGACTAACTCCCAGGTACCTATTTACGGCTAGGTAACAGGAGCATCAGGGTGAAATAAACTCTCACCCTGATGCTCCTGTTACCTAGCAGTAAATAGGTACCTGGGAGTTAGTCAGCTGCCACGGGCTATATATAATAATATAATATTATAATGGAAATCTTATATTATAATATTCTACAAGAACATCTTGACGGCCCACAAGGGGGGGGGTAGAGGGGGTCCTGAGACCCACGGCCCACTAGGGGGGGTAGAGGGGGTCCTGAGACCCACGGCCCACTAGGGGGGTAGAGGGGGTCCTGAGACCCACGGCCCACTAGGGGGGTAGAGGGGGTCCTGAGACCCACGGCCCACTAGGGGGGGTAGAGGGGGTCCTGAGACCCACGGCCCACTAGGGGGGTAGAGGGGGTCCTGAGACCCACGGCCCACTAGGGGGGGTAGAGAGGGTCCTGAGACCCACGGCCCACTAGGGGGTAGAGAGGGTCCTGAGACCCACGGCCCACAAGGGGGGTAGAGAGGGTCCTGAGACCCACGGCCCACAAGGGGGGTAGAGAGGGTCCTGAGACCCACGGCCCACTAGGGGGTAGAGGGGGTCCTGAGACCCACGGCCCACTAGGGGGGTAGAGGGGGTCCTGAGACCCACGGCCCACTAGGGGGGTAGAGAGGGTCCTGAGACCCACGGCCCACTAGGGGGGTAGAGGGGGTCCTGAGACCCACGGCCCACTAGGGGGGGTAGAGGGGGTCCTGAGACCCACGGCCCACTAGGGGGGGTAGAGGGGGTCCTGAGACCCACGGCCCACTAGGGGGGGGTAGAGGGGGTCCTGAGACCCACGGCCCACTAGGGGGGGTAGAGAGGGTCCTGAGACCCACGGCCCACTAGGGGGTAGAGAGGGTCCTGAGACCCACGGCCCACAAGGGGGGTAGAGAGGGTCCTGAGACCCACGGCCCACAAGGGGGGTAGAGAGGGTCCTGAGACCCACGGCCCACTAGGGGGTAGAGGGGGTCCTGAGACCCACGGCCCACTAGGGGGGTAGAGGGGGTCCTGAGACCCACGGCCCACTAGGGGGGTAGAGAGGGTCCTGAGACCCACGGCCCACTAGGGGGGTAGAGGGGGTCCTGAGACCCACGGCCCACTAGGGGGGGTAGAGGGGGTCCTGAGACCCACGGCCCACTAGGGGGGGTAGAGGGGGTCCTGAGACCCACGGCCCACTAGGGGGGTAGAGGGGGTCCTGAGACCCACGGCCCACTAGGGGGGTAGAGGGGGTCCTGAGACCCACGGCCCACTAGGGGGGTAGAGGGGGTCCTGAGACCCACGGCCCACTAGGGGGGTAGAGGGGGTCCTGAGACCCACGGCCCACTAGGGGGGTAGAGAGGGTCCTGAGACCCACGGCCCACTAGGGGGGTAGAGGGGGTCCTGAGACCCACGGCCCACTAGGGGGGGTAGAGGGGGTCCTGAGACCCACGGCCCACTAGGGGGGGTAGAGGGAGTCCTGAGACCCACGGCCCACTAGGGGGGGTAGAGGGGGTCCTGAGACCCACGGCCCACTAGGGGGGGTAGAGGGGGTCCTGAGACCCACGGCCCACTAGGGGGGTAGAGGGGGTCCTGAGACCCACGGCCCACTAGGGGGGTAGAGGGGGTCCTGAGACCCACGGCCCACTAGGGGGGGTAGAGGGGGTCCTGAGACCCACGGCCCACTAGGGGGTAGAGGGGGTCCTGAGACCCACGGCCCACTAGGGGGGTAGAGAGGGTCCTGAGACCCACGGCCCACTAGGGGGTAGAGGGGGTCCTGAGACCCACGGCCCACTAGGGGGGGTAGAGAGGGTCCTGAGACTCATCAAAGATATAAATGGGTTGCAGGCGATGAGTCACAATAACGTGGCTAAAGTATGTTCATCAGACCACACACTAGAAGGTGAAGGGACGACGACGTTTCGGTCCGTCCTGGACCATCCTCAATCGACTTGAGAATGGTCCAGGACGGACCGAAACGTCGTCGTCCCTTCACCTTCTAGTGTGTGGTCTGATTAGCATAGAAATGGGTTCCCTGATGACACCAACCAGAAGACTGAACTAGCGAAATACTCCAAGAGCAAGAAGATTTGCCAAATTCCTCAAGAAAATCTCTCCTGACACCAAAAACCTCTTGACAGAGATGAATGTCGTCTGAGCTTCACAGGCACAAACGAACTCAATATATAGGCAAGACAACAAACATCCCTTTCGGAAAGGAGCATAGCAATATGAGGATATAGCTGCCAAAGCAAAGGATCAGCCTAAGATATAGCCACACACAGAGAAGGATAAGGAAGTGTGCGAGACACTTAATCAAAACTTCCAGGAAGTGTTTAAGAGCACTGGAGCTGCATCTAGATCTAGGAGTTCTAACAGAGAGGCACAACAGGAAGATAGACTGATACGAAGAGAATAGTGATAGCAAATCAATAATTAGAAGAGCTGGTTGAGACGATAGCTTATCTTAAACACCCTGGCAAAATCTCACCCTGGATCTCAAAAGACTCTGCAGCAGTGTGTGAAACTGATGACATAGCCATCAACTCCTAGCAAGAACATAAACGTAGAATTGGAAAAGTTAATTGGAAAAGAGAGGAGCCATTATGAGGCCAGAATCACTATCAAGTATCCATTGTAATACATTAGAAACACTGATAATAAGAAGGATCACAAAACACTTCAAAACACATTGATATCGTGTCCAAGCATCAACATGGATTCAGCCAATGAAAGTCCTTCTTCGCCAAGGCTAAGGCTGGAACATATGGCTCTAATTAGGTGTCATTAGTCTGCTGCAATTTGCATA
Source organism: Procambarus clarkii (assembly GCF_040958095.1). Classification (NCBI taxonomy): domain Eukaryota; kingdom Metazoa; phylum Arthropoda; class Malacostraca; order Decapoda; family Cambaridae; genus Procambarus; species Procambarus clarkii. The sequence goes on along the minus strand of NC_091208.1, from coordinate 17,586,007 downwards.
CGAATCCTTAGGAGACAAGATTAAGTTCTCGAGGTAATTTTAATAATGAATGCAAGAATGCAAAGTTATTCTTCATGTTTAGTTATGTGGATAAGGTAATCAGTTGTGTGTACATATACATATATACGTACACACACACACACACACACACACACACACACACACACACACACACACACACACACACACACACACACACACACACACACACACACACACACACACACACACACACACACACACATTATATATATGTATATATATATATATATATATATATATATATATATATATATACATATATATATATATATATATATATATATATATATATATATATATATATATAAACTCTCTACTTTCTCGTATAGAAATCTACTGTAAGTTTCATCCCCCAAGTTTATTCCTTGACGTCTTGAGAATTCTGTCTAAAGTTCCCGTGAATATTAAAATCCCATTTAATTACCGAGGAGCCGAGAGGTAATTGCCAGAGACCTTTCATAAGATTTTTAACACCGAGTGAAGACATCCTGAGACTCTTAATTCACTCAAGTTTGCCTCCTGTTAGTAACAAAGTTTGTGTGTGTGTGTGTCTGTGACTGTCTGTCTCTGTCTCTGTCTCTGTCTCTGTCTGTCTCTGTCTCTCCTGTTAAGAAGCGTACCAGGTCTTACTGCTAGTAACTGGGTCCATATCTCTCCTTGGGGAAGTAAATGTCATGTGAATATTATGCATGCAGAGGATTTCAACCCATAACCAACTTGCCTTTGTAGTTTATTGTGCCGTGGCTCTTGTATCTCTGGCTTGTGTGGCTCTTGCGTCCTCTAGTGGTGTGGCTTAGTGGCTCTTGTGTCCTCCAGTGGTGTGGCTTAGTGGCTCTTGTGTCCTCTAGTGGTGTGGCTTAGTGGCTCTTGTGTCCTCTAGTGGTGTGGCTTAGTGGCTCTTGTGTCCTCTAGTAGTGTGGCTTAGTGGCTCTTGTGTCCTCCAGTGGTGTGGCTTAGTGGCTCTTGCGTCCTCCAGTGGTGTGGCTTAGTGGCTCTTGCGTCCTCTAGTGGTGTGGCTTTGTGGCTCTTGTGTCCTCCAGTGGTGTGGCTTAGTGACTCTTGTGTCCTCTAGTGGTGTGGGTTAATGGCTCTTGTGTCCTCCAGTGGTGTGGCTAAGTGGCTCTTGCGTCCTCTAGTGGTGTGGCTTAGTGGCTCTTGTGTCCTCCAGTGGTGTGGCTTAGTGGCTCTTGCGTCCTCCAGTGGTGTGGCTTAGTGGCTCTTGCGTCCTCCAGTGGTGTGGCTTAGTGGCTCTTGCGTCCTCCAGTGGTGTGGCTTAGTGGCTCTTGTGTCCTCCAGTGGTGTGGCTTAGTGGCTCTTGTGTCCTCCAGTGGTGTGGCTTAATGGCTCTTGCGTCCCTCAGTAGTGTGGCTCCATGTCTTCTTTACTCCCAAGTATTGTTGTCTGGTGTATTGTGTACTCCCTAATCCCCCTCCCCCTTACAATCACCTCTACCCGGTGTTGATTGTGTGGGCTGACCTTGTCCCACTGCCCCCCACCCTCCCTCTCCCCCCTCACACAATCCTCACCTCCATTAGTACCCAATTCCATACCTTCCCCCCCACCCCCCACCATAGTCTCTGGGAGGGCCCACCACCACCACCACCACCACTCAGCCTATTATGCAAATTGGCTACACACCGACTGCCTTATTCCCCGCAGCTCATCTCCATCTTGCTAGGTTTACCGGGTCGTGGTATTTCGGCTGCCCCCTGTATCAAGACGGGTGATGTAGGGTGTCTGGAGGCTGATATCTTGGTCCTGGTTCGAGGCTCGCTCTCTCTCTCTCTCACCCCCGCTCGGCTCTAATTATAAATCCTGGTTTCCTGTGGTGTAATTTAAGAATTTTTTAAGGACCAGTTACAGTGAAATTAGTCGTTAATGTCTACAGGTCTTAGAGTAGGCTGGGGGGGGGGGTAGAATTGTGATCTTATGCATGGGGTATACTCACGATATTAGCATATTCTTGATTGTTCTCCTATTTCTTGGTTTGTTCTTATCTCTCTCTCTCTTTCTGTGTCGCTCGCTTTATCGGTTCCGACGGCTGCTATTCAGAACTTTTTACGATCTTGTTGAAGTTTATGGGAGTATATGCGAGTATATTTGACTGATACACCAAGCTATTGTTATTCTGAGTCGTGCACACACACACACACACACACACACACACACACACACACACACACACACACACACACACACACACACACACACACACACACACACACACGACGATTGACGGTTGAGAGGCGGGACCAAAGAGCCAGAGCTCAACCCCCGCAAACACAACTAGGTGAGTAAACACACACACACACACACACACACACACACACACACACACACACACACACACACAGGGTGGAAAAGAGGACATATCCGCCATGAAAGACATAAGAGGATATGATCACTGCGTACAAGATACTGCGGGGAATAAACTCATTACAAGGTGATGAATGACGTAACGAGGGGGGTCACAGGAGGGGGGGGGGTGGAAATACAAATCAACGAGGGAAACATTAGGAAATTACTCATCAGCATCGTGAATGGTTGTTAAGTTGTAACGAGCCAGTTAACCCCACTCTTGAGAGCTCCAACAACCAGTACCCTAGTACTGGACCACTGGGAAGTACTGGACCACTGGGAAGTACTGGACCACTGGAAAGTACTGGACCACTGGGAAGTACTGGACCACTGGAAAGTACTGGACCACTGGAAAGTACTGGACCACTGGGAAGTACTGGACCACTGGGAAGTACTGGACCACTGGGAAGTACTGGACCACTGGAAAGTACTGGACCACTGGGAAGTACTGGACCACTGGAAAGTACTGGACCACTGGGAAGTACTGGACCACTGGAAAGTACTGGACCACTGGGAAGTACTGGACCACTGGGAAGTACTGGACCACTGGGAAGTACTGGACCACTGGGAAGTACTGGACCACTGGGAAGTACTGGACCACTGGAAAGTACTGGACCACTGGGAAGTACTGGACCACTGGGAAGTACTGGACCACTGGGAAGTACTGGACCACTGGAAAGTACTGGACCACTGGGAAGTACTGGACCACTGGGAAGTACTGGACCACTGGAAAGTACACCTACACCAGGTACTGGACCACTGGGAAGTACTGGACCACTGGGAAGTACTGGACCACTGGAAAGTACTGGACCACTGGAAAGTACACCTACACCAGGTACTGGACCACTGGAAAGTACTGGACCACTGGAAAGTACTGAACCACTGGAAAGTACTGGACCACTGGAAAGTACACCTACACCAGGTACTGGACCACTGGAAAGTACTGGACCACTGGAAAGTACTGGACCACTGGAAAGTACACCTACACCAGGTACTGGACCACTGGAAAGTACTGGACCACTGGAAAGTACTGGACCACTGGAAAGTACTGGACCACTGGAAAGTACACCTACACCAGGTACTGGACCACTGGAAAGTACTGGACCACTGGAAAGTACTGGACCACTGGAAAGTACTGGACCACTGGAAAGTACACCTACACCAGGTACAAAATCAATTAAACGAGGCACTTACAGCAAGAATTGGCTGCACAGACCCCAATAACCAGGCGTTAGAGTAAGTAGTTAATATACAAGAAGCGAAGATGTTGGCAGAATGTTCCGTACCTGAGCACAATGATGCCACAATGAGGCCACAATGAGGCCACAATGATGCCCTTCTTAGGGTTTCTCTTCATCAATGTCAACAATGCTGACTCCGTAACACCAGTTGAGAGGCGGGACCAAAGAGCCAGAGCTCAACCCCCCTTGCAAGCGCAACTAGGTGAGCACCAGACGACAAAGAAACTAGCCCCAGGGGCTATTTCTTAGTCCCTAAAGAAGGTGAGAGCCATTAAGAGTACTTGCACTCTGCTCCTTGAGACCCTTGAGTGAATACACCATCACTGCACTCATTCAAGTGCCTCTCCCACCCCGCAGACTCCAGGCAGTAAGCAGAGGCTAGGCTCACTCGCTGCTGTCTGCCTGTCTGTCTGTCCGTCTGTCTGTTTGTCTGTTTGTCTGTGTGTCTGTCTGTCTGTATGTCTGTCTGTCTGTCTTGTAGCTCACAGTGAGTTGAGGACCGTCTTAGTGTCTCGTTCTCTTGTCGACCGCAGGGGACGTCTTTGCCGGATTCTCCTACCAGGTGGACCCAGAGGAGCCGGACTCTCCTACCAGGTGGACCAAGAGGAGCCGGACACTCCTACCAGGTGGACCAAGAGTAGCCGGACTCTTCTACCAGGTGGACCAAGAAGAGCCGGACTCTCCTACCAGATGGACCAAGAGTAGCCGGACTCTCCTACCAGGTGGACCAAGAGTAGCCGGACTCTTCTACCAGGTGGACCAACAGGAGCCGGACTCTCCTACCAGGTGGACCAAGAAGAGCCGGACTCTCCTACCAGGTGGACCAAGAGTAGCCGGACTCTTCTACCAGGTGGACCAAGAAGAGCCGGACTCTCCTACCAGATGGACCAAGAGTAGCCGGACTCTCCTACCAGGTGGACCAAGAGTAGCCGGACTCTTCTACCAGGTGGACCAACAGGAGCCGGACTCTCCTACCAGGTGGACCAAGAAGAGCCGGACTCTCCTACCAGGTGGACCAAGAGTAGCCGGACTCTTCTACCAGGTGGACCAACAGGAGCCGGACTCTCCTACCAGGTGGACCAAGAAGAGCCGGACTCTCCTACCAGGTGGACCAAGAGTAGCCGGACTCTTCTACCAGGTGGACCAAGAGTAGCCGGACTCTTCTACCAGATGGACCAACAGGAGCCGGACTCTCCTACCAGGTGGACCAACAGAAGCCGGACTCTCCTACCAGGTGGACCAACAGGAGCCGGACTCTCCTACCAGGTGGACCAACAGAAGCCGGACTCTTCTACCAGGTGGACCAAGAGTAGCCGGACTCTTCTACCAGGTGGACCAACAGAAGCCGGACTCTTCTACCAGGTGGACCAACAGGAGCCGGACTCTCCTACCAGGTGGACCAAGAAGAGCCGGACTCTCCTACCAGGTGGACCAAGAGTAGCCGGACTCTTCTACCAGGTGGACCAAGAGTAGCCGGACTCTTCTACCAGATGGACCAACAGGAGCCGGACTCTCCTACCAGGTGGACCAACAGAAGCCGGACTCTCCTACCAGGTGGACCAACAGGAGCCGGACTCTCCTACCAGGTGGACCAACAGAAGCCGGACTCTTCTACCAGGTGGACCAAGAGTAGCCGGACTCTTCTACCAGGTGGACCAACAGAAGCCGGACTCTTCTACCAGGTGGACCAAGAGTAGCCGGACTCTTCTACCAGGTGGTAGAGAAGCCGGACTCTCCCTCACTAGCCACGGGCGTCTCCAATGAATTCTTCAACAGCTGGCAAGACGCGATATTGCAAGATGCTTCGTGTGTGAGATTCTCCCCAAAGAAATGTTGCAAGGGAGTGTTGGAGTTTTTGGCCACAGAGATCCGTCTCGTGGGTGAGTGGCCCTTAAGACCCGTAACATATTGAGAGAGATCTCTCTCATTGAGAGAGATCTTAGACAGTTATTATGGATAACTGATTTTGGAATTTATTTCAAAGAGAGAGAGAGAGAGAGAGAGAGAGAGAGAGAGAGAGAGAGAGAGAGAGAGAGAGAGAGAGAGAGAGAGAGAGAGAGAGAGAGAGAGAGAGAGAGAGAGAGAGAGAGAGAGAGAGAGAGCGACAGAGAGAGAGAGAGAGAGAGAGAGAGAGAGAGAGAGAGAGAGAGAGAGAGAGAGAGAGAGAGAGAGAGAGAGAGAGAGAGAGAGAGAGAGAGAGAGAGAGAGAGAGAGAGAGAGAGAGAGCCTCTTCGTTAACAAATAACAAAGCAGGAGCCGGCCCAGTAAACAGGGGATGGGGCCTAAGGGGGGAACAGGGGCCCCCCCCCCTAACGAGGGGGGACAAGGGGCTCCCCCTAAGGGGAAAACATACGAGGCAGCAGGGAACTCTGGCGACAACACGCGAAAATTTTCACCCCATTTTCAAATTTCCATTAAAACAGAACATCCATTGTGAGCTGAAGGTGTTTATGGGGGCTATGGGTGGGGGGGGGATGATGGGTGGTTAGTAATGGGTGACTAGTAATGGGTGGTTAGTAATTAGTGATTTGTTTGACGCTCTGTTAGTAAAAAAGCTAGTTCGTAATAAGTGATTCTTCAAGACAGCTTGGAGAGATTCTCCAAGACAGCTTGGAGATATTCTCTAAGACAGCTTGGAGAGATTCTCCTACACAGCTTGGAGAGATACTCCAAGACAGCTTGGAGAGATTCTCCAAGACAGCTTGGAGAGATTCTCCAAGACAGCTTGGAGAGAGAGAGACATAGCAAGATAACCTGAGACCCTCATCAGCACGCTATGCTTCTCCAAGCTGTAGCCGAAGACGAAGATGCTTTTGTTAATTTTAAAGAAGTGTAACGAAATATTAATTTTCTGCTACCAAATTAGAGCATATAGTTTGACGAATCGTCCGGATGTTAGACGTTTTAAATTTATGGTCAATTATACGAATTTGCAGTACGTGGGTGAAGCATTTTGAGCAGCGACTCGAACTCACGAAGAATGGGACTGTTTGAGTTAACGAACATGAATATTTTATATCTATGGCAATCAGTTTACGAATTAAAAAAAATTATATTTTACACAATGTCAACTGAAGCCTTTTTCGAAGCGTTCATTAGTGTGTCAAGGTTTACCGCTCTTAATTATTAACTCACACACATACACACACTCACACTCACACTCACACTCACTCACACACACACACACACACACACACACACACACACACACACACACACACACACACACACACACACACACACACACACACACAGATCCTCAAGGGAATCGACAGGGTTGATAAAGACAGGCTATTTAACACAAGGGGAACACGCACAAGGGGACACAGGTGGAAACTGAGTGCCCAAATGAGCCACAGAGATATTAGAAAGAACTTTTTTAGTGTCAGAGTGGTTGACAAATGGAATGCATTAGGAAGTGATGTGGTGGAGGCTGACTCCATACACAGTTTCAAGTGTAGATATGATAGAGCCCAATAGGCTCAGGAACCTGTACACCTTTTGATTGACAGTTGAGAGGCGGGACCAAAGAGCCAGAGCTCAACCACCGCAAGCACAACTAGGTGAGTACAACTAGGTGAGCACACACACACACACACACACACACACACACACACACACACACACACACACACACACACACACACACTGTGTGTGCTGCCAGCGGAACTAGTGAACCTAATGTAACAAGGATGAGTTAGAATGTCTCAAAACATAAGGAAATCTCAATTAAGACCTTCTGAATCCAAAAGGTTTCCAGAGATTGATAGCGAGATATTGTATCTAATTTATAACTGCTTCTATGGCTGCTGATTGGACGAGATAGCCTGAAGATGGGTTGTGTGGGGTCGGATGTGGGGGTCAGGTGTGTGGGGTCAGATGTGGGGGGTCAGATGTGTGGGTCAGATGTGGGGGGTCAGATGTGTGGGGTCAGATGTGGGGTCAGATGTGTGGGTCAGATGTGGGGGGTCAGGTGTGTGGGGTCAGATGTGGGGTCAGATATGTGGGGTCAGGTGATTAAGGCGGTCTCCAAGGTTGGAAATCCCAAGGAGTCAGAGACCTCAACTTAACTCATTACAACTCCTGACTCATGTCAGTAAGTTGTGAGGGTGTGTGTGTAGACAGTGTCAGCCAGGACAGTGCCCGTCTAACAACTCCCCAGGACAGTAAGACCTGTGTGTAGACAGTGCCAGCTAGGACAGTGCCTGTCTAACAACTCCCCAGGACAGTAAGACCTGTGTGAGACAGTGCCAGCCAGGACAGTGCCTGTCTAACAACTCCCCAGGACAGTAAGACCTGTGTGTAGACAGTGCCAGCTAGGACAGTGCCTGTCTAACAACTCCCCAGGACAGTAAGACCTGTGTGTAGACAGTGCCAGCTAGGACAGTGCCTGTCTAACAACTCCCCCAGGACAGTAAGACCTGTGTGAGACAGTGCCAGCCAGGACAGAGCCTGTCTAACAACTCCCTCAGGACAGTAAGATCTGTGTGAGACAGTGCCAGCCAGGACAGTGCCCGTCTAACAACTCCCTCAGGACAGTAAGACTTGTGTGAGACAGTGCCACCCAGGACAGAGCCCGTCTAACAACTCCCTCATAACCACAAGACCCAGTAACCCCAACTACCGAGACATTTAACGAGTTATATTGGTCGTCTGTCACTTAACAAGGCAGTTACTGGGGTAGTTTATAGCGCGATCTTCAACTTGCGGCACCACCTCCTTGTTCAACACGTGTTCAAAATGTTACCACACAACCAGTTTGCCGTTCATCGTTCAAATGATGCTTTTCCGGGGACAAGATTAGTGAAAACGCTCATTTGCATATTCGAACGGGTAATTAAGAGCTAGGTAAGTAATTAGGTAATTAACGAGATGCATGGAAGAGTAACTACTGGAAGATAATTAGGTCATTACGACTATATGACACTTGGAAGGGATGTTAGGATAAGGATTTAAGATAGGATGGAGGGAAGGAATGGTGTCTAAGTACTTAGATCCTTGGGGGGGAACTTAGCCTGTTCCATCTAAGGTTTCGCAACGTCAAGAAACTGTCGTATTAACGTGCCCTTATCCTAACCTAACCAGAGGACCTAAAACAGAAAATGAGGACAGTATATCAATTTCGCCAGCCGCTTCCATTTTCTAGTACGACGATTTTGAGGCTTTAGGCAGCGTATACGTCAATATACGACGTTCTATTTCGATGACGGGTTGACAGCACAGATCCAATAGATACAACATGACATATATGTATATGTATCTATTGGGACATATATGTATATATTTCCCAATAGATAAACACACAGATATGTATATATTTCAAAATAGATACAACATACATATATGTATATATTTTCCAATAGATACAACACACATAGGTATATATTTTCCAATAGATACAACACACATAGGTATATATTTTCCAATAGATACAACACACATAGGTATATATTTTCCAATAGATAAACACACAGATATGTATATATCTCCCAATAGATACAACACAGATACAAATATTTCAAGCCTAACAATGTATTCACACAATTTTTTTTTAGGGGGCTGAGTTCTACAAACTAATTTTGCATCTCAATTATTCCATCAACTTTCCAACGAGTGAAAGTTTTAGATAGCTTTAGTTATCAACCTGTCTATCGGCACACGTAATAGACTTCACCAAGTGTCTATCTCTCCCTCATCACTCATTCCCCGCTCATATTTACTCATAGCTATTCCACCCATATTGGATGCAAATTGTTAAATTGGTTTACCATTAAACTACCCTTTTCAAGTAGCTCTCCTCCCAACCCTTGACAGAAGAGACCTGGAATAAGTGAACTAAGGGTCAATGAGTCTATGTAAACAATATATAATTTGTTATTTTCAACTGAATGTAGTGTAAATAAATCATATATAATACCTCAAGTCGAATTATATTTAAATCTTCATTTAATATTTTTTTTTTGTCAGAGAGAAAACAAAAGTATACTGCATTTATTTATTTAGAGAAAGTTGCTTTTTACACACACACAAAAGCCAAGTCACTTACTTTAAAAAAGCCGTCTTCAAACACTGTCCAAACATGAATGCAACTTTGCAATATAAATGGTGCTTTTACATTGCAAAATAATTTTTTGTCCAGCAAATAATACTAATCCAAAACCCACACAGAATTTATGTAATATGCATTCACATATTTATATCATATTTAATACACAATTTACTAAAGGACTTGCACAAACGCTTCTGTTCAATCCTGCTGTTGCTTACTGCTGTTGGGTCAATAAATGCTTGCAATTACACGGTTAATTGCTGAGAAAAGTTGGAATTGACATTGGTTATACAATCCTGTGTATTTGTTATAAATAAAATGACATAAAATGGTCGTGCATAATTGGTTGTTAAATACCGGTGGTTAAACAATTTATTCAGCCAATTCCTGTTGGAAAACTACTGAGAGGAGGGGGGGGGGTTATTATAGCCAATAAGGGGTGAGAATTGTGGGTTAGTGAGCACTTTCTCTGTCTGTCTGTCTGTCTGTCTGTCTGTCTGTCTGCAGCTATATTTAATATGCTAATCCCACTTAGTATCTCGTACGTCGTTATCATGTCTGCCCTATTCATTCTTTCATTCAGTATAGTGAGACAATATACAAAGTCTTCTTATAACGAACGTCGCTTTTCTACCGTATGCGTTATATACGGTCAAAAAATGGCTGCATTAGAAAATGGAAGCGGCTGGCGAATGTGACGTAATGTCCCGTTTTCTGTTTTGGGTCCTCTGGTGGGTTAGGTTAGGCGAGGGGGGGACTTTAGTACGCCAATTTCTTGACGTTGGGTAACCTTAGGCTCCTAAGGCTCATATATATATATATGTCGTACCTAGTAGCCAGAACTCAATTCTCAGCCTACTATGCAAGGCCCGATTTGCCTAATAAGCCAAGTTTTCATGAATTAATATATTTTCTCAAATTTTTTTCTTATGAAATGATAAAGCAACCCATTTCATTATGAATGAGGTCAATTTTTTTTTATTGGAGTTAAAATTAACGTAGATATATGACCGAACCTAACCAACCCTACCTAACCTAACCTACCCTATCTTTATAGGTTAGGTTAGGTTAGGTAGCTGAAAAAGTTAGGTTAGGTTAGGTTAGGTAGGTTAGGTCGTCGAAAAACAATTAATTCATGAAAACTTGGCTTATTAGGCAAATCGGGCCTTGTATAGTAGGCCGAGAAGTGCGTTCTGGCTACTAGGTACGACATATATATATATATATATATATATATATATATATATATATATATATATATATATATATATATATATATATATATATATTGCATATAGGAGAACATGTTTTCCAGAATCCAGACTGACGCTAGGCAAATACAGTGCTATACTTCCTTTCATTTAATTTGTGCCAAATATATTTTTTGGGTTAGCAGTAAAACCTTTCATATAAGAGCGAGCGTAAGGGGGGATACCAGATGGTCTTTTGCCCCTACAGCGCCCAGGAGGCGTATCACCTCTATGACCTTTGCCTAACACTGTTATCACAACGCCATTGTCCCATTTGGGTCGCCCCCTTTGGTGCCTCTGATGCACTTTGTAAATATCTGAACAAAACGTGAATTTTTTCTCTAATTTTTTTTTTTTTAACATCTCTTATGTTATGAAGTTTTTTTTGCTTGTTTCGCGTTTTTTTTTAGTTCTACGGGTGGTTGTGGGGGGGGGGGGGTTGAGGGGGTGTGGTTGACAGCGTGTGGTTGACAGCGTGTGGTTGACAGCGTGTGGTTGACAGCATGTGGTTGACAGCGTGTGGTTGACAGCGTGTGGTTGACAGCGTGTGGTTGACAGCGTGTGGTTGACAGCGTGTGGTTGACAGCGTGTGGTTGACAGCGTGTGGTTGACAGCGTGTGGGTTGACAGCGTGTGGTTGACAGCGTGTGGTTGACAGCGTGTGGTTGACAGCGTGTGGTTGACAGCGTGTGGTTGACAGCGTGTGGTTGACAGCATGTGGTTGACAGCGTGTGGTTGACAGCGTGTGGTTGACAGCGTGTGGTTGACAGCGTGTGGTTGACAGCGTGTGGTTGACAGCGTGTGGTTGACAGCATGTAGGTGGACAGCATGTGGGTTGACAGCGTGTGGTTGACAGCATGTGGTTGACAGCATGTGGTTGACAGCACGTGGTAGAGAACTTTGCGACTCATCACACCAGACGACTGACAGACGGAGCCCACGAGCTGGAGTCGGACCTCCTCAAGTACAAGAAATACACCGAGATAAATACAGAGAAATACACCAGGCCGTGTACGACAGTCAGCCAGTCATGGTTACTGCAGATCAGCGACTTCCTTGACATGTCACCTACAAGAATTTTTTTTTCTCCAACGCAGACCCTTCAGCTGTTGAGTTAGTTAAATGCTGGGTTTTTCCTGTTAAATGCTGTGATTTTCCTGTTAAATGTTGGGATTTTCCTGTTAAATGCTGGGTTTTTCCTGTTAAATGCTGCGATTTTCCTGTTAAATGCTGGGCTTTTCCTGTTAAATGCTGCGATTTTCCTGTTAAATGCTGGGATTTTCCTGTTAAATGCTGGGATTTTCCTGTTAAATGCTGTGATTTTCCTGTTAAATGCTGTGATTTTCCTGTTAAATGCTGTGATTTTCCTGTTAAATGCTGGGCTTTTCCTGATAATTGTTGGGCTTTTACTATTAAATGCTGTGATTTTCCTGTTAAATGCTAGGCTTTTCCTGTTAAATGCTGCGATTTTCCTGTTAAATGCTGTGATTTTCTTGTTAAATGCTGCGATTTTCCTGTTAAATGCTGGGCTTTTCCTGTTAAATGCTGTGATTTTCCTGTTAAATGCTGTGATTTTCCTGTTAAATGCTGCGATTTTCCTGTTAAATGCTGCAATTTTCTTGTTAAATGCTGCGATTTTCCTGTTAAATGCTGCACTTTTCCTATATAGTTCTCCGAAGTGGCGTTGGCTAAATTTATTATTATTATTATTTTAATAAGAGGAACTGTAATCTAATTGTTCTTTTATGTTAAATATTCGTCTCTCTTTCTCTTTCTCTTTCTCTCACTCTCTCTCACTCTCTCTTTCTCACTCTCTCTCTCTCTCTCTCTCTCTCTCTCTCTCTCTCTCTCTCTCTCTCTCTCTCTCTCTCTCTCTCTCTCTCTCTCTCTCTCTTTCTCTCTCTCTCTCTCTTTCTCACTCTCTCTCTCTCTCTCTCTCTCTCTCTCTCTCTCTCTCTCTCTCTCTCTCTCTCTCTCTCTCTCTCTCTCTCTCTCTCTCTCTCTCTCTCTCTTTCTCACTCTCTCTCACTCTCTCTCTCTTGCACTAACACCTAGTCTCCCCCACACTGGGAAATTTCATCTGGTGTGTCGAAGTGTTACAGCAATAATTCCCACTGTTGTTGGTGTTCATTGCGTGGATCTGTGTGTGTCTGTCTGTGTATGTGTCTGTGTGTATGTGTCTGTCTGTGTGTATGTGTATGTGTATATGAAGTTTTAATGACATATTTCTTCAATTAAATCAAACATTATGAGAGTACGTTATTGGCTGACTGGAGGACCTCTGTGGATCGTGGTGGATGGTGAGTGAGATGAGGATGAGTAAGAGGAGATATTCAGCGAGAGTAAAGAGCTGAGTAAAGAGTGAGCCACAGAGAGGGGTCAGGTAGGAACGATAGACTCGTCGATAGACTCGATGAAGTGAGACGAGTCATAAAAAACGGCAAAACGAAACTTAAAAGAACGGAAAGATTCTTTCAAGAGGGATAACTTTGGCAATTTAGTGAGTTTAGAGAGAGACTTGAGGGCGGGTTCAAGAGCCCTCTAGCAGCTCTTGAGAGCAGCTCGGCTGCTAGGAGGGGTCCGGGGCCAACTCCTGGGATCGGCCTAGCACGCCCAGCTAGGCAGAGGAACCGGAGCACTAGGCCATCAGTGGCAGGGCTTGAAATATACAGACACGACATTTTCCCTGAATACAAACGACTCTTTTCAATATTTTTGTACAGTATATTGGCTGAGTGGTTATATAGTAATGGACTCGCCAAGAGGGCATGGATCAGCCCCTGGCTGCCCGGGTTCGAATCCCTTAAGGGGTTAAGAGTGTTCTGATATCCTTATGTTAGCCTTTCCCCGTGTTGGGGGGAGACGGTTGTGCTCTATCAACTATTCCATGTAGCTCTATTCCCTGGGCTCCGGCTCTAGCCTTGTCGTACATCGTGGGCTTGTTCGAATTTAATGATTTTTTTTTTGGATGCCAGGCCAGCGCTGCATATTAGAGGGCCGGTCTCATGAAGGTTATATATAGTGTTGTGAAGGTCGGTTATACTTTCTGTATACTTTAGATGTTATTGTTGACACTGTGGCTCCTGGTACTGCCCGCTTCCTTCTCGACTCACAATCGGGGGACCCGAGTTCGAATCCCAAGTAGAACAGAAATAACTTTGTATACCTTGTATGTAACCACCAATATCGTAACCCATTTTGTGTAATGATATATATATATATATATATATATATATATATATATATATATATATATATATATATATATATATCTGGAGGGGATCTAAACATTCCCTCTAATGCGTTATGCGTGGTTTCCTCCGAGGCTATGGGTCCCCCTTCTTCCAGCTAGAGGTGGTACTCCCTTCCTATATATATATATATATATATATATATATATATATTGGTCTACAGGCCGAATGATTTTCGTTATTTTCAAATATTTCTGTTCATATTAGATATTTTCTAACAATAATAGACTATTATATTACGAACACGATTTACTGACTTATATTAGGTTAGGTTAGGTTAGGTCAGGATAGGATTGGTTAGGTTAGGTTAGGTTTGGATTAGGTTAGCAAATGGTTATCTGGGAAATAAGATTAGTTGACAGTGAAAAATCCCATAATCGCGATATATCAATGAGAAAGTCCACAGGAGCCGTGATGTGGATTCGAACCCATGCCATATTGAAAGATGGAGCCAGAGTGCCTGGAATGGGGGGAAGGGGAATGAGAAACCCTGTCTTTGGCTTCCGTGGAAGCCTCAGGAACCCTAGAGGGTGCAGTAGTACCCCCAAAAAGCCATTCGTTCGACCGTGTCGTGGCGTAGCTGTCTACAGCATGTGTCTGGTAACACCCAAGTGCATGGGTTCGAATCCCGCATTACAGCTTCGGTGGATTTCCTAACAAGATTAGTGATAACGTAGAGGAGAGTTGCTGTTGTTGTTTCAGATTTAGCTACTGAGAACGGAGTGTCCATGTAGCACGGGCTATGGCGAGCCCGTAAGTAGAGGAGGAGGGAGAGGGGGGGGGGTATATATTTATCTTCTCAGGTCTTAGATCCAACTCCAATCCACCCCCCCCCCCTTATTGTTATTTACTGCGTAGAACACAACAAAATACAACAAAGCTTCACATGTGTGTGTGTGTGTGTGTGTGTGTGTGTGTGTGTGTGTGTGTGTGTGTGTGTGTGTGTGTGTGTATGTGTGTGTGTGTGTATTCACCTAGTTGTGTTTGCGGGGGTTGAGCTTTGCTCTTTCGGCCCGCCTCTCAACTATCAATCAACTGTTTACTAACTACACTAACTACTTTTTGTGTGTGTGTGTGTGTGTGTGTGTGTGTGTGTGTGTGTGTGTGTGTGTGTGTGTGTGTGTGTGTGTGTGTGTGTGTGTGTGTGTGTGTGTGTGTGTGTGTGTGTCTATTCACCTAGTTGTGTTTGCGGGGGTTGAGCTTTGCTCTTTCGGCCCGCCTCTCAACTATCAATCAACTGTTTACTAACTACACTAACTACTTTTTTTGTGTGTGTGTGTGTGTGTGTGTGTGTGTGTGTGTGTGTGTGTGTGTGTGTGTGTGTGTGTGTGTGTGTGTGTCTATTCACCTAGTTGTGTTTGCGGGGGTTGAGCTTTGCTCTTTCGGCCCGCCTCTCAACTATCAATCAACTGTTTACTAACTACACTAACTACTTTGTGTGTGTGTGTCTGTGTGTGTGTGTGTGTGTGTGTGTGTGTGTGTGTGTGTGTGTGTGTGTGTGTGTGTGTGTGGAATGTTTGTGTAATGCAACTTAACAACTTTGAATACATTCAGAGGCGTAATATCTATGCTTTTCTTAGCTTACATTCAGAAATAATTAAATCAATTCGGAATGTCTACGACGACGTTTCGGTCCGTCCTGGACCATTCTCAAGTCGGTTGACTTGAGAATTGACTTGAATCGACTTGAAAATGTTCCAGGACTACCAAGACTCTCAAGAGGTCTACCAAGCCTGTCAAGAGGGCTGCCAAGCCTGCCAAGAGGGCTGTCAAGAGGGTTGGCAGCCGTTATAACCGCTAAGGGCTGCAGGGATGGCCTTGACACCAGTCAGGAGCACCCAGGAGTGCCAACATGACCAAACACCGCCAAGATAAGATGGACCAGGGGCGCCAATTCATCACTCTGATGATAATCTATCCCACAAGACTTGGTCACTGAATCATCACTACCCGTTCCTGTCCCCCCACGTACGTCAGAGGAATGCCAGCACCTGCAGCACCTCTCAGGGTGGGTGTCCCTTGCTATCTTGAGGTGATTTCGGGGCTTAGCGTCCCCCGCGGCCGGGTCCTCGACCAGGCTTCCTTTTTGTTACACACCCCCAGGAAGCAGCCCGTAGCAGCTGTCTAACTCCCAGGTACCTATTTACTGCTAGGTGAACAGGTCCATCAGAGTGAAAGAAACTCTGCCCATTTGTTTCCGCCTCCACCGGGGATCGAACTCGAAACCTCAGGATTACGAATGCCGAGTGTTGTCTACTCAGCCATCAGGCCCCACCAGATCAAGTGCTGGCAACACTTCTGCAACACCTCAGAGGGGCGGGGGGGGGTGTCCGTTGCTAGCAACACAGGTCCACGTTGACTAAGCCTAATTTGCCACTCCGTAACAAAATGCGACTGTTTTAACTGACCCCAAAAAGGCCCGAACCCCCCCAACAAAACACCTAACACATCGAGCCCAATACACAACAAACGTCAAAATCACAAGGCACTACGGGCTCGCCATAGCCCGTGCTACTTGGAACTGTTCCAGGTAGCGAATCTTTAACAACGTCAAAATCACGGTGCTTTAAGTATCAACAAACCGTCGCATTTATAACGTATCGATCGAGACACGAGGCGCGATACTCATTAGTCTGAGAAAGCGTCAAAAATGAGGTTATCTTGAGGTTATCTTGAGATGATTTCGGGGCTTTTTAGTGTCCCCGCGGCCCGGTCCTCGACCAGGCCTCCACCCCCAGGAAGCAGCCCGTGACAGCTGACTAACACCCAGGTACCTATTTTACTGCTAGGTAACAGGGGCATAGGGTGAAAGAAACTCTGCCCATTGTTTCTCGCCGGCGCCTGGGATCGAACCCAGGACCACAGGATCACAAGTCCAGCGTGCTGTCCGCTCGGCCGACCGGCTCCCTATTGAGGTGGACAAACTCACCTTACCAGCCAGTGTCCAGAACGTCCATATTACCATGCATTAAGTGGGAGGACGGGGGTGGGAGGAGAGGTATACATAGGGGCCCCCTTACCCCCTTATGTGTTGGACCTACACATGTGTAGGGTCGGGGGTCGAGGCTCGCTCTCCTACCACATTGTGAATGCAAACGGCCACGAAAAGTGGTCCAGTTCATCATTCTTTGGCATACATTGTCAGGAAACTTCACCAATGTGTCATCTGTAATGGGTAGGGGCTCTCCAGGGGGTCACCAGGGGTCACCAGGGGGGTCACCAGGGGGGGTCACCAGGGGCCACCAGGGGTCAGTAGGGGCCACCAGGGGTCACCAGGGGACACCGGGGGTCAGTAGGGGCCACCAGGGGTCACCAGGGGCCACCAGGGGTCAGTAGGGGCCACCAGGGGTCACCAGGGGCCACCAGCGGTCACCAGGGGTCACCAGGGGTCAGTAGGGCTGGATAACCTCTGTCTGTTGACAAAGGTCACCCAGCTAGAAAGGTGGGTGACAGATGCACCAAAGGAGGGGTGAGTAGCTGAGGAAGATGAGGAAGAGATGTGAAGAACAGACTTAGAAGAGATGTGAGGAACAGACTTAGCAGAGATGTGAGGAACAGACTTAGAAGAGATGTGAGGAACAGACTTAGAAGAGATATGAGGAACAGACTTAGCAGAGATGTGAGGAACAGACTTAGAAGAGATGTGAGGAACAGACTTAGAAGAGATGTGAGGAACAGACTTAGAAGAGATGTGAGGAACAGACTTAGAAGAGATGTGAGGAACAGACTTAGAAGAGATGTGAGGAACAGACTTAGAAGAGATGTGAGGAACAGACTTAGAAGAGATGTGAGGAACAGACTTAGAAGAGATGTGAGGAACAGACTTAGAAGAGAGGTGAGGAACAGACTTAGAAGAGATGTGAGGAACAGACTTAGAAGAGATGTGAGGAACAGACTTAGAAGAGATGAGGTGGAACCAGGAAGCCTCCGGAGTGAACCTCCAAAGTTAACATCAGTAATATTGAGTCGTAAACACCTCCTCTAAGGATTCGAGCCCCAGAGTTCAGTGCACTTTGTGACTGGGGCTGCGGAGCTAGAGCCACAGTAACTCCAAATTGTGATTTATAGCACGGGGTTGGGCTCTAAGGATTGACGGCATTTCCGTTCGTCTGTCTGTCTTGGATCTTAAGCAAGTCGTAATCACTCAAGACGGAACGAAAAAGGTATCACTTTCATACCACATGTGTGGGGTTTGGGTTCATGTGTGTGAGGTTCACATGTGTGAGGTTCACATGTGTGAGGTTCACATGTGTGAGGTTCACATGTGTGAGGCTCACATGTATGAGGTTCACATGTGTGAGGCTCACATGTATGAGGTTCACATGTGTGAGGCTCACATGTGTGAGGTTCACATGTGTGAGGTTCACATGTGTGAGGTTCACATGTGTTAGCGGCGCGTTATTGCATTACTTTCATTAATCTTTAAAACCCCAATAATAAATAAACGAACTACACATCTGCCTAATGAAGTTTTTTCCCCGTAATTAGACCCACACACATATGCCAATATTACACATGTGGCTTACGTTATATCGATATCCAAAAAAAAAAAAAAAATCAGCTATCCGCCTGATTCAATTAAACCAATTTAATGGTGTTTCAAATTAGCCTCGAAATATTACAACCAAACTCTAGTAGCACATTTCAAATTAGGTCACAAAATTGTGAACTAATTACATTAATTAAAGCTTAAATTAATTACAGATGCTTGAGAAGCCAAGATGACTTTGCATCATGTGTTGTAAAGGTTCCTTTCTTGCACGTGTAAGGAGAGCAGTCAATTGGCCTACATTGCTAATCTCTTGACACCAATTTCAGCAAACTTCGGTCAATAAATCATGGGGCGTCTTGACAGCTTATAGTTCCTCCAGTGACGCTGGTATAGTGCCATGTTCCCTCCGTGTAAAATACTAGTTTTTATACCATTTTGCGTTTTTTGTTTCATGTTGAAAACGTGTGATATTGTGACGTATTGTGGAGTTGGGTTTTATTATTTATCACCGGCGATAAGTTATCGCGTTAACTTATAAGTTACACGGGGGAACTGTGAGCATCAGTCAGTGTGTTTTATGACTGTGTGTACGTGGAGGTGTGTGTACGTGGAGGTGTGTGTACGTGTGTGTGTGTGTGCGTGGGTCTGAGAGGTGTGTGTGTGTGTGTGTGCGTGGGTCTGAGAGGTGTGTGTGTGTGTGTGCGTGGGTCTGAGAAGTGTGTGTGTGTGTGTGTGCGTGGGTCTGAGAGGTGTGTGTGTGTGTGTGTGCGTGGGTCTGAGGTGTGTGTGTGTGTGTGTGTGTGTGCGTGGGTCTGAGAGGTGTGTGTGTGTACACACGGAACTCTGACATGTGCACACAGACGATATATATATAATGTGTGTTCGACAACAATGAGATGAGCATAATAGCAACGGTAGATTAGCTGTCAGACAAATTTAAAGTTTGCACACACACACACACACACACACACACACACACACACACACACACACACACACACACACACACACACACACACACACACACACACACACAAATGACAAGGAAGTGTGTGAGGAATTGAATAAGAAATTCCAGGAGGTCTTCACCTTAGAACAAGGAGAAATTCCAGAGGTAAGTGAGGGAATAGCTAACCAGGAACCACTGGAAGAGTTTGAGATTACCAGTGGGGAAGTAAGGAAGTGTTTACTAGAGTTGGACGTGACGAAGGCTATAGGCCCAGATGGAATCTCCCCTTGGGTTCTAAAGGAAGGAGCAAGAGAACTGAGCCTACCACTCTCCATAGTGTATAACAAATCACTGGCAACAGGGGAACTGCCAGATACTTGGAAAGCAGCTAACGTAGTCCCGATATACAAGAAAGGGGATAGACAGGAGGCACTGAACTACAGGCCAGTGTCCCTAACCTGCATACCATGCAAGCTGATGGAGAAGATTGTGCGAAAAAAACTAGTGGAGCATCTGGAGCGAAGGAACTTTGTAACACAGCATCAACATGGGTTCAGGGATGGCAGGTCCTGCCTCACAGGGTTACTTGAATTCTACGACCAGGCAACAAAAATAAGGCAAGAAAGAGAAGGGTGGGCAGACTGCATATTTTTGGATTGTCAGAAAGCCTTTGATACAGTGCCACACAAGAGGCTAGTGCGAAAGTTGGAGATGCAGGCTGGAGTGAGAGGGAAGGTACTCCGGTGGATAGAGGAATACCTAAGCAACAGGAGACAACGAGTCTGTGTGAGGGGTGAGGTCTCAGATTGGCGAGACGTCACAAGTGGAGTCCCGCAGGGGTCAGTCCTTGGACCTATACTGTTTCTGGTATATGTAAATGATCTCCCAGAGGGTATAGATTCGTTCCTCTCAATGTTTGCCGACGATGCAAAAATTATGAGGAGGATTGAAACAGAGGATGATAGTAGGAGGCTACAAGATGACCTGGATAGACTGAGTGAATGGTCCAACAAATGGCTGTTGAAGTTCAACCCGAGTAAATGCAAAGTAATGAAACTAGGCAGTGGAAACAGGAGGCCAGGCACAGGATACAGAATAGGAGATGAAGTACTTAATGAAACAGACAGAGAGAAAGATCTAGGAGTTGATATCACACCAAACCTGTCTCCTGAAGCCCACATAAAGAGAATAACGTCTGCGGCATATGCGAGGCTGGCTAACATCAGAACGGCGTTCAGGAACCTGTGTAAGGAATCATTCAGAATCTTGTACACCACATATGTAAGACCAATCCTGGAGTATGCGGCCCCAGCATGGAGCCCGTACCTTGTCAAGCACAAGACGAAGCTGGAAAAAGTCCAAAGGTATGCTACTAGACTAGTCCCAGAACTAAGAGGCATGAGTTATGAGGAAAGGCTGCGGGAAATGCACCTCACGACACTGGAAGACAGAAGAGTAAGGGGGGACATGATCACAACCTACAAAATCCTCAGGGGAATCGACCGGGTAAACAAGGACGAACTTTTCAACACTGGTGGGACGCGAACAAGGGGACACAGGTGGAAGCTGAGTACCCAAATGAGCCACAGAGACGTTAGAAAGAACTTTTTCAGTGTCAGAGTAGTTAGCAAATGGAATGCATTAGGAAGTGATGTGGTGGAGGCTGACTCCATTCACAGTTTCAAATGTAGATATGATAGAGCCCAATAGGCTCAGGAATCTGTACACCAGTTGATTGACGGTTGAGAGGCGGGACCAAAGAGCCAGAGCTCAACCCCCGCAAGCACAATTAGGTGAGTACAATTAGGTGAGTACACACACACACACACACACACACACACACCACACACACATTAGAGTAGATAAAGACAGGTTATTTAGCGTAGTTTACAGTTAATCAGAGAAGCTGAATACCTAAATTAATTTTTCAATGCCAGGAGCAGTTAACAAATGAAACGTACTAGGCAGTGATGTGCTGTAGGCAGGTGACCTCTTAACGAGCCAACTACCCAAGTGAGCAGAAATGAAATGGTCGGCCAAGGGAGTGTCACAGGCCAATTGATGGCAGCCCAAGTGACATACTTTCAGAAATATCGGCATTTATGGCGACCCCCCCAACCGTGAGATTTTCATAACGTCTGAAATTTTTGTTGTTTTCCCCTTAGAGTTGTTCATCGATTATGGGAGAGGAAAGAGAGGGGTGTACCTAAAGGGATAGCATCGTCTCCCTCTCTCTCTCTGTCTCCCCCTCTCCCTCCTCTCTCTCTCTCCTTCCCTCTCCCTCCCTCTCTCTCCCTCTTCCCTGATCTAAGAGGCATGTAAAGTCAAGATTCTTCAAACCCTCACCAAATTTAACCTTGTGACCTCTAAATTAACTCGTCATCCAATTAGGCTCTCAGGGAGGTCACTCATTAGCCTCTTCCTGGAATCCAGGAGGTAATTAGCTCGTCTTACAAGATAAACAGGTCTCGAATTTTCTGCCACAGCAGTCCCACCCCTTTTTCCAGAGAGGTGGAAACAAAAATGAAGTTTGTAATTCCACAAATATAACCAATTTCTTAAATCGCATTGGGATTACCTTAAACAAGTCTCCCAAGAATGTGATTAAACATTGAAACAGCAACATTTCAAACATATATATATATATATATATTAGTATATTTTGGTAGCAGTCTTTCCTGTAGACATATATTATTAAATATGACCGAAAAAGTAAGATTAATAATTCTAACACGAATTTTCTCAATCTTTCGTACATTACGCTTCACTGTTGGAGGTAAATCAAAAATCACTTCTCCAAAATTCATTTTTATTTCTAGTCTGACGCGACACGGGCGCGTTTCGTAAAACTTATTACATTTTCAAAGACTTCACAAATACACAACTGATTAGAACTTACGTATCTCTGATTTTATATCTACATTTGAGTGAGGTGGGAGGGGTGATGTGGCATTAACACAAGACAGAACAAGAGGGGATATTAATAGGGTATTAAAAGTATCAACACAAGACAGAACAGAAACAATGGGTATTGAATAGAAGTGTTTGTAGAAAGCCTATTGGTCCATATTTCTTGATGCTTCTATATTGGAGCGGAGTCTTGAGGTGGGTAGAATATAGTTGTGCAATAATTGGCTGTTGATTGCTGGTGTTGACTTCTTGATGTGTAGTGCCTCGCAAACGTCAAGCCGCCTGCTATCGCTGTATCTATCGATGATTTCTGTGTTGTTTACTAGGGTTTCTCTGGCGATGGTTTGGTTATGGGAAGAGATTATATGTTCCTTAATGGAGCCCTGTTGCTTATGCATCGTTAAACGCCTAGAAAGAGATGTTGTTGTCTTGCCTATATACTGGGTTTTTTGGAGCTTACAGTCCCCAAGTGGGCATTTGAAGGCATAGACGACGTTAGTCTCTTTTAAAGCGTTCTGTTTTGTGTCTGGAGAGTTTCTCATGAGTAGGCTGGCCGTTTTTCTGGTTTTATAGTAAATCGTCAGTTGTATCCTCTGATTTTTGTCTGTAGGGATAACGTTTCTATTAACAATATCTTTCAGGACCCTTTCCTCCGTTTTATGAGCTGTGGAAAAGAAGTTCCTGTAAAATAGTCTAATAGGGGGTATAGGTGTTGTGTTAGTTGTCTCTTCAGAGGTTGCATGGCTTTTCACTTTCCTTCTTATGATGTCTTCGATGAAACCATTGGAGAAGCCGTTATTGACTTGGACCTGCCTTACCCTACAGAGTTCTTCGTCGACTTGCTTCCATTCTGAGCTGTGGCTGAGAGCACGGTCGGCCGAGCGGACAGCACGCTGGACTGTGATCCTGTGGTCCCGGGTTCGATCCCGGGCGCCGGCGAGAAACAATGGGCAGAGTTTCTTTCACCCTATGCCCCTGTTACCTAGCAGTAAATAGGTACCTGGGTGTTAGTCAGCTGTCACGGGCTGCTTCCTGGGGGTGGAGGCCTGGTCGAGGACCGGGCCGCGGGGACACTAAAGCCCCGAAATCATCTCAAGATAACCTCAAGATAACGGTCGACGTATGCGTTAACAACACTCCTCTTGTACCTGTCAGGGCAGTCGCTGTTGGCATTTAGGCACATTCCTATGTTTGTTTCCTTTGTGTAGACTGCAGTGTGGAAACCTCCGCCCTTTTCCATGACTGTTACATCTAGAAAAGGCAGCTTCCCATCCTTTTCCGTCTCGTAAGTGAAACGCAGCACGGAACTCTGCTCAAATGCCTCCTTCAGCTCCTGCAGATGTCTGACATCAGGTACCTGTGTAAAAATGTCGTCAACATACCTGCAGTATATGGCCGGTTTCAAGTTCATGTCGACTAAGACTTTTAATACCCTATTAATATCCCCTCTTGTTCTGTCTTGTGTTAATGCCACATCACCCCTCCCACCTCACTCAAATGTAGATATAAAATCAGAGATACGTAAGTTCTAATCAGTTGTGTATTTGTGAAGTCTTTGAAAATGTAATAAGTTTTACGAAACGCGCCCGTGTCGCGTCAGACTAGAAATAAAAATGAATTTTGGAGAAGTGATTTTTTATTTACCTCCAACAGTGAAGCGTAATGTACGAAAGATTGAGAAAATTCGTGTTAGAATTATTAATCTTACTTTTTCGGTCATATTTAATAATATATGTCTACAGGAAAGACTGCTACCAAAATATACTAATATATATATATATATATATATATATATATATATATATATATATATATATATATATATATATATATATATATATATATATATATATATATATATATATATATATACATATAGTCCTGGGGACCATTCAGGCTTGTTCGCATATATATATATATATATATATATATATATATATATATATATATATATATATATATATATATATATATATATATATATATATATATATATAATTCGACGCATATTTAGTCAAAAAATAAGTCGCTTGATATTCACCTATTTTGCTTCTTTCTTAAATTTTAAACGAAAAAGGGAATAACTAGATTAAGAAATTGTCACACAAATAAAAATTGGGTTGAATCTGAACTCAATTTGTCGCCTCGCTAATAGGGCTATTTCCCAGTTTATAGTTGATCAAGTGGAGGAGGGGATTGGGTGAGCTGAGTGATTGGGTGAGCTTAGTGATTGGGTGAGCTTAGTGATTGGGTGAGCTTAGTGATTGGGTGAGTTCAGTGACTGGGAGAGCTCAGTGACTAGGTGAGCTCAGTGACTGGGAGAGCTCAATGATTGGGTGAGCTCAGTGATTGGGTGAGCTTAGTGATTGGGTGAGTTCAGTGACTGGGAGAGCTCAGTGACTAGGTGAGCTCAGTGACTTGGAGAGCTCAATGATTGGGTGAGCTCAGTGATTGGGTGAGCTCAGTGACTGGGTGAGCTTAGTGATTGGGTGAGCTTAGTGATTGGGTGAGCTTAGTGATTGGGTGAGTTCAGTGACTTGGAGAGCTCAGTGACTAGGTGAGCTCAGTGACTAGGAGAGCTCAATGATTGGGTGAGCTCAGTGATTGGGTGAGCTCAGTGACTGGGTGAGCTCAGTGACTGGGTGAGCTCAGTGATTGGGAGAGCTCAGTGACTGGGTGAGCTTAGTGATTGGGTGAGCTTAGTGATTGGGTGAGCTCAGTGATTGGGAAAGCTCAGTGATTGGGTGAGCTCAATGATTGGGTTAAATCAGTAACTGCATGAGCACAGTGACTGCATGAGCACAGTGACTGCATGAGCACAGTGACTGCATGAGCACAGTGACTGCATGAGCACAGTGACTGCATGAGCTCAGTGATTGGCTGAGTTTAGTCAACAGAACATTCATATATCCTAGACCAAAAAACCACAGTTACAAACCACATGATAAACACAATATAACCATTTTTGAGGGAATTTCGTGAAATTTGGGTAAATTATTAAAGAATTTCCTTACATCCAAAAAGTT
Source organism: Procambarus clarkii (assembly GCF_040958095.1). Classification (NCBI taxonomy): domain Eukaryota; kingdom Metazoa; phylum Arthropoda; class Malacostraca; order Decapoda; family Cambaridae; genus Procambarus; species Procambarus clarkii. Next base: position 17,560,440 of record NC_091208.1, on the reverse strand, counting down.
TTCCTTCAAGGCAGACAGTAAATAAATTGACAAACGGATGTTTAATATATTTTAGAAGAATCGTTTTGATATCAATTTTCAAGTAACTTAGGCTTATATTATTTCATTGTGAGTCCTGTGTATTTCTGTTAAGAGTGATTCCTGAGTATGTCTATCAGTGAGCTCTCATAGTCGAGCCAGTTGGGCTCATATTGGTATAAGATATCGTCTTAGGGGCTAAAGACGTTTGAGAAGAGTTCGCGAAGAGGATATCGTAGTTGTAGCTGTTATCTAACGACTGTCTAGGGTACGGAACGGTGGGTTGGTACCAGCTGGGTTATCTTGAGGTTATCTTGAGATGATTTCGGGGCTTTTTAGTGTCCCCGCGGCCCGGTCCTCGACCAGGCCTCCACCTCCAGGAAGAAGCCCGTGACAGCTGACTAACACCCAGGTACTTATTTTACTGCTAGGTAACAGGGGCATAGGGTGAAAGAAACTCTGCCCATTGTTTCTCGCCGGCGCTTCGGATCGAACCCGGAACCACAGGATCACAAGTCCAGCGTGCTGGACTTGTGATCCTGTTAAGTTGTTAAGGGTTAAAATTATTTCCAATTTCAAGTGAATGCTAAAAAAAAGGACTTTAAAAAAAAAGTCCCAACCAC
>NC_091208.1:17512299-17557299 GCF_040958095.1 Procambarus clarkii | reverse complement strand
ACACACACACACACACACACACACACACACACACACACACACACACACATACCCATTTGGGGAACAATTTAACTTGGATATAATTAAAGAAACGCCCAATTTAGAGCCCGAGCAACGGTCACTCACGACTCTAACACCAACGGCAGCAATCAGACTAGAATTTCTGAGTGTCATGTTGAGTACAAGCAGCAGGGCGTTACCGAGAATGAGTGGCCGTGTTTATTATCCGCAGACGCAGACGCAGACGCAGACGCAGCCGCAGCCGCAGCCGCAGACGCAAGGAAATGTTCAAATGTTGAAGGCCTGTTGCGATGGGTAATTATATATCACTGGAGGGAATACACCAAAGGTACAGGTACCGTCTAGAGGGTTCACCAAAGGTACAGGTACCGTCTAGAGGGGCTACCAAAGGTACATGTACCGTCTAGAGGGGCTACCAAGGGTACAGGTACCGTCTAGAGGGTTCACCAAAGGTACAGGTAACGTATAGAGGGCCCACCAAGGGTACAGGTTCCGTCTAGAGGGTTCACCAAAGGTACAGGTACCGTCTAGAGGGTTCACCAAAGGTACAGGTACCGTCTAGACTGGGTTCACCAAGGGTACAGGTACCGTCTAGAGGGTTCACCAAAGGTACAGGTCCCGTCTAGAGGGTCCACCAAGGGTACAGGTACCGTCTAGAGGGTTCACCAAGGGTACAGGTACCGTCTAGAGGGTTCACCAAAGGTACAGGTACCGTCTAGACTGGGTTCACCAAGGGTACAGGTACCGTCTAGAGGGTTCACCAAGGGTACAGGTACCGTCTAGAGGGTTCACCAAGGGTACAGGTACCGTCTAGAGGGTTCACCAAGGGTACAGGTACCGTCTAGAGGGTTCACCAAGGGTACAGTTACCGTCTAGAGGGTTCACCAAAGGTACAGGTCCCGTCTAGAGGGTTCACCAAGGGTACAGGTACCGTCTAGAGGGTTCACCAAAGGTACAGGTACCATCTAGAGGGTTCACCAAAGGTACAGGTAACGTATAGAGGGCCCACCAAGGGTACAGGTACCGTCTAGAGGACCCACCAAGGGTACAGGTACCATCCAAAGGACCCACCAAGGGTACAGGTACCACCCAGAGGCCCCACCAAGGGTACAGGTACCATCCAAAGGACCCACCAAAGGTACAGGTACCATCCAAAGTGCCCACCAAAGGTACAGGTACCATCCAAAGGACCCACCAAGGGTACAGGTACCATCCAAAGGACCCACCAAGGGTACAGGTACCACCCAGAGGCCCCACCAAGGGTACAGGTACCATCCAAAGGACCCACCAAGGGTACAGGTACCATCCAAAGGACCCACCAAGGGTACAGGTACCATCCAAAGGACCTACCAAAGGTACAGGTACCGTCTAGGGTCTCCACAAAGGGCCCCTAATTACCTACAAGACATATGGAGACATTACGTGGCCTCGTGTGAAAGGGAATTGACTAGGAACGACCTCATTCGTTTGCAAGCAGTTAACTTATTTTCAGCGGAATTTGCCGCTAACTACCAGCATATTTAACGACCTGAACCACAGAGAAGCAAGCAAATTTATTTCGGAATTTTCAAACCATAAAAAAATGTATTTAGTCCCAGTGAGAATGATATATATATATATATATATATATATATATATATATATATATATATATATATATATATATATATATATATATATATATATATATATATATATATATATATATATATATATATATATATATCGTTTTCAATCAACTATCATTGACCAATCAACTTTGTCCTTCAAGAAAAATGAGTTGAAGGAAGTCTGTGTGAGAGAGAGAGAGAGAGAGAGAGAGAGAGAGAGAGAGAGAGAGAGAGAGAGAGAGAGAGAGAGAGAGAGGAAAACTTTTCCTCAAGGATTCTTCTCTTATCTCTGTCTAGTGCCACCGGAACATTCTCTCCCCCCCCTCTCTCTCTCTCTCTCCCTCTCTCCCTCTCCCTCTCCCTCCCTCTCTCTCCCTCTCTCTCCCTCCCTCCCCCAGCGCCAGTTCTCGCAGCGTCACAAAATACTCTCACTACAGGTTCGTCACCACATCATAAAACTTATTTTTTCCTGGGCAAATGTTGGCCAAGATAACACTCCATTATTGTGCTGCCGCGCAGTGTATGCTGGCTGGGGGGGGGCTGGGGGGAGGGCTGGGGAGGGCTGGGGAGGGCTGGGGAGGGCTGGGGGAGGGCTGGGGAGGGCTGGGGAGGGCTGGGGGGAGGGCTGGGGAGGGCTGGGGGAGGCTGGGGAGGGCTGGGGGGAGGGCTGGGGGGAGGGCTGGGGGAGGGCTGGGGGAGGGCTGGGGGAGGGCTGGGGAGGGCTGGGGAGGGCTGGGGGAGGGCTGGGGAGGGCTGGGGAGGGCTGGGGAGGGCTGGGGGAGGGCTGGGGGAGGGCTGGGGAGGGCTGGGGGAGGGCTGGGGGAGGGCTGGGGAGGGCTGGGGAGGGCTGGGGAGGGCTGGGGAGGGCTGGGGGAGGGCTGGGGGAGGGCTGGGGAGGGCTGGGGAGGGCTGGGGAGGGCTGGGGGAGGGCTGGGGGAGGGCTGGGGGAGGGCTGGGGAGGGCTGGGGAGGGCTGGGGAGGGCTGGGGGAGGGCTGGGGGAGGGCTGGGGGAGGGCTGGGGAGGGCTGGGGAGGGCTGGGGAGGGCTGGGGGGAGGGCTGAGAATCTGGGGATTAGCTGGTACCAGAGTGGCAGTGAATATGAGCCTATTTTTATTTCTCTTGCCATCTCTTTCTCTTTCTCTCTCTCTCTCTCTCTCTCTCTCTCTCTCTCTCTCTCTCTCTCTCTCTCTCTCTCTCTCTCTCTCTTACACATTCACAGCCACCTCTTCCTGAATTTTTCCCTTCCTAATCATTCCCCTTCTCACCCTCCTTACCCTTCTCCTGCACTTTATGCCTCTTCCTCTCTCCTCTCTCTCTCCCTCTCCCTCCTGCTGCATTAGCTGCTCCCACCCACCACAGCTTAGTGGAGCGTATATATCCTCGTTAACCCTCAGGGGTAACACCCTACACTTGTACAACAACAACAAACTCCTACGTCAAGAGAGGTCGTAAGACACCGCTCCACGGTCGACGGCTCTTACGAGGTCCCAGACTCGCTCTTTGGATCTTAAAAATACAACAATTGTATTTCTTGCTACAATTAGAATTGGAAAATTTCATTCAACAACTTTCAAAAAGCTGGAGAGAGATTTGGTTGCAGTGTTGCATGAATTAGTTGTCAGGATATGGAGGGTTTGAGAGTGCCCAATAGGCTCCTTCCAGACGACATTGGTTAGAGATTAAGGTGCTCTGCGATCCTTACGAACATTAATGGTGGTTATCTTGAGGTTATCTTGAGATGATTTCGGGGCTTTAGTGTCCCCGCGGCCCGGTCCTCGACCAGGCCTCCATCCCCAGGAAGCAGCCCGGGACAGCTGACTAACACCCAGGTACCTAATTTACTGCTAGGTAACAGGGGCATAGGGTGAAAGAAACTCTGCCCATTGTTTCTCGCCGGCGCCTGGGATCGAGCCCAGGACCACAGGATCACAAGTCCAGCGTGCTGTCCGCTCGGCCGACCGGCTCCCTCTGGTGTAGTTAACACGAGAAATGATGCTCTATGTGGTTTAACTACTAGAGTAGTTAAGTAGTTTAACGACCAGAGATAGACAGAAGTTCTTAGGAATGGACAGGAATATCGATAACCCTGTGAATAAGGAGTAGAAAATATGCAGTGAAAATCACCATTTTTAGGTCCCCCAGAGTAAGTGAAATGTGAATATGTATTACCGTAGAGTTAATGAACAGAAAAAATGGTCTTAGTGTGGTATCTTCAGGTTATCTTGAGATAAAGCCCCGAAATCATCTCAAGATATCCTCAAGATACTAAAGTCCAGGTACCTTAGTATCCCATGTGTGTAAATATGTATGTAGTATGTAATAATGTGGATATGTGCCTATATGTGAAAAGTAATTTTTTCTTTGAAGAAAATTGTCCTTATATCGTGGGTACGACACTGATGTTAAGGTAGATATAAGAGTAGATATTGAGGAAGATGTAGAAGTGGGTCAATACTGGCTCTGTCAGGTACCCCATCTTTATCTATTAGAGAGAATGTGTGTTTGTCTGTCTATCAGAGTTGAGAGGTCACATAATACCTCACTCAACTTGATGTAATCATATAAATTTGTTAAACTTGACCCAAGAAAAATTTAACTAATCTAACCTAACCTAACCTAACCTAACCAAGCCTAGCTTATCTTCGCCTAACCAATCACTTTACGTATCCTAACCAAGCGTAGCCTATCTTCGCCTAACCAATCACTTTACGTATCCTAACCAAGCGTAGCCTATCTTCGCCTAACCAATCACTTTACGTATCCTAACCAATCCTAACGTAACTAAAAAAAAACAGTAATTCATATGCTTAACATCATTCTTATTAAAAATGAACCAACTTGGAAAGATATATATATATATATGTGAAAATAGCGAAAATCCCTCGGTATTCGCGCATCGGTGAACCATATCAGAGACTCTGCTATCTTGCGCATTATTGGAAGATACGCAAAACAAAATATATCAGCCAAACTTGTGATATATATCCCATCAGCATATCGTTATACTTGTGTCATATTTTCAAAACTTGGTAAACTTGGCTTTACGATGATAACTTTTAGGGAAAATTCAGGGTAAATCCAATTACAAATGAGATAGATAAGGAAAACTATAAGGGTAAAATTTGGACTATAAGGAAAAACGGAGACAAAATTTGGACTGTAAGGAAAATCTATAAGGAAACGTTATACTTAGCAATGATGGAATGTTATACTCAGGCTGACATTTTGGTTTTAATTACTGATTGTTTAAAGGTAATAATACTACTCGTTCTGACCACCAAACATACATATATATATATATATATATATATATATATATATATATATGAGAGACAGAAACGCGAGTCTCTTGTGTGTGTGTTTATAGGTAGCGTTACCAGTGGCATTATCGGGCATGCTAAAATAGAATTTGGTCTTGAAGGCAAATGGAGAAGATAAGAGAGATCGAGACAGTCGTATCAAACCCATAATTAGCGGAAGACATCTCCGGGGAAAATGTCTTCCCGTCTATGTAAAATGTAGACATATAGTAGACATATAGATATGTAGAATGCTACATATAAACTGAAGGGCAGTACATCCACCTGTCCTCTCTTTAGGGAGCCGGCCGGCCGAGCGGACAGCACGCTGGACTTGTGATCCTGTGGTCCTGGGTTCGATCCCAGGTGCCGGCGAGAAACAATGGGCAGAGTTTCTTTCACCCTATGCCCCTGTTACCTAGCAGTAAAATAGGTACCTGGGTGTTAGTCAGCTGTCACGGGCTGCTTCCTGGGGGTGGAGGCCTGGTCGAGGACCGGGCCGCGGGGACACTAAAGCCCCGAAATCATCTCAAGATAACCGTAATAACAATGTTTTCGGCCCATCGGCCTTAATAGGTTTGGTGGGTTGTTGGGGTTGGTACGTTTCTGGTTAGGCAAAACCATTGGATTTGTTACGGAGTGGCCGAGCCAGAGTTCCGAAGGTCTCCGTATCTGCCTTCTAAAAAGACTGGAGAGAAACCGGGCCGCGGGGACGTTGAGCCCCGGTAGTTTGGACGTAGCCCGGTAGTTTGAACGTAACCCGGTAGTTAGGACGTAGCCCGGTAGTTAGGACGTAGCCCGGTAGTTAGGACGTAGCCCGGTAGTTAGGACGTAGCCCGGTAGTTAGGACGTAGCCCGGTAGTTAGGACGTAGCCCGGTAGTTAGGACGTAGCCCGGTAGTTAGGACGTAGCCCGGTAGTTTGGACGTAGCCCGGTAGTTAGGACGTAGCCCGGTAGTTAGGACGTAGCCCGGTAGTTTGGACGTAGCCCGGTAGTTTGGACGTAGCCCGGTAGTTTGGACGTAGCTTAATAATGACACAGAATATAAATATATATCTCACTCACTTGGGCTCTGGGAGACTCGAATCGCCGACCCCCATGACCGTGCGACAGAAGCTCTTCCACTTCTGGGGTCATGAGTTCGAGTCTCCTAGTGACCCTAAGTGAATTAAATCTTCATTTCCACGATAGTATGGCTGACAATTTACAAATATATTCATACATATTGAGTCAGAACTATCTTTAAGCCTTCCACCTGGGTTCTGCCTGCCTACCCTCCCTCTAATCCCTCTAATCCCTCCCTCTAATCCCTCTAATCTCCCCAACTCCCATTCTTCCCTAACCATATCTTATCCTACTGTAAAAGTCTCCACGGTCTTCCCTATTATACATCACTTGGAGAATACCTAAACTCATTCACAACTTGTGTTTCTGACCCATCCAGGCCACCATTTCACCGCCCCATCCCCCCCATAAACCCCCCCCCCCCTTCCACCATTCCCACCCCCCCATAACTCTCCCTCGGGGAACTTTCCCGCCTCGGCCCTTATTCTCTACTACACCATTTCTCTGAGAAGTGAGGAGGGGGTATGGTGAGCCACGAACATAGTAATGATCCGGTGTGTCTGGGAGAGAGAGAGGGAGAGAGAGAGAGAGAGAGAGAGGGAGGGAGAGAGAGAGAGAGAGAGAGAGAGAGAGAGAGAGAGAGAGAGAGAGAGAGAGAGAGAGAGAGAGAGAGAGAGAGAGAGAGAGAGAGAGAGAGAGAGAGAGAGAGAGAGAGACAGACAGACAGAGAGAGAGAGAGAGAGAGAGAGAGAGAGAGAGAGAGAGAGAGAGAGAGAGAGAGAGAGAGAGAGAGAGAGAGAGAGAGAGAGAGAGAGAGAGAGAGAGAGAGAGAACGGTAGAAAGGATTATTAAGGGCTAAGAACAGAGAATAGGGTGAAATTTTGGGAGTGTAAGAATAGGTTAGAACGAATGAACAGGGTGAACATATGGTTAGATATGAGAACAGAGGAAGAGTATAGGACAGGAGAGAGACAGAGAGAAGATAGACAGAGAGAAAAGTGAGAAAGATAGGGAGAGAGATAAAGAGAAACAGAGAAAGAGACAGAGTGTAAAGCTGGGATTTGGGAGAGAAGAGGGTGTGAATGAAAAGATTGGGAAGGGGAGACAGAGAAAGATGGAAGGGACGGAAGGAGATTAACACCTCCCTGTCGACTTAGGCCAGCCAGCCTCCAAGGGGAGATGCCAGCCTCCAAGGGGAGATGCCAGCCTCCAAGGGGAGATGCCAGCCTCCAATGGGAGGAGATGCCAGCCTCCAATGGGATGAGATGCCAGCTTCCAAAGGGAGATGCCAGCCTCCAATGGGATGAGATGCCAGCCTCCAAGGGGAGATGCCAGCCTCCAAGGGTCAGAGATGCCAGCCTCCAAGGGTCAGAGATGCCAGCCTCCAAGGGGAGATGCCAGTCTCCAAAGGGAGGAGATGCCAGCCTCCAATGGGATGAGATGCCAGCCTCCAAAGGGAGATGCCAGCCTCCAAGGGTCAGAGATGCCAGCCTCCAAGGGGAGATGCCAGTCTCCAAAGGGAGGAGATGCCAGCCTCCAATGGGATGAGATGCCAGCTTCCAAAGGGAGATGCCAGCCTCCAAAGGGAGATGCCAGCCTCCAAGGGGAGATGCCAGCCTCCAAGGGGAGACGCCAGCCTCCAAAGGGAGGAGATGCCAGCCTCCAATGGGATGAGATGCCAGCCTCCAAAGGGAGATGCCAGCCTCCAAGGGGAGATGCCAGCCTCCAAGGGGAGACGCCAGCCTCCAAGGGGAGATGCCAGCCTCCAAGGGGAGATGCCAGCCTCCAAAGGGAGGAGATGCTAGCCTCCAATGGGATGAGATGCCAGCCTCCAAAGGGAGATGCCAGCCTCCAAAGGGAGATGCCAGCCTCCAAGGGTCAGAGATGCCAGCCTCCAAGAGGGGGAGATGCCAGCCTCCAAGGGTCAGAGATGCCAGCCTCCAAAGATCAAAGATGCCAGCCTCCAAGGGTCAGAGATGCCAGCCTCCAAGAGGGGGAGATGCCAGCCTCCAAGGGTCAGAGATGCCAGCCTCCAAGGATCAGAGATGCCAGCCTCCAAGGATCAGAGATGCCAGCATCCAAGGGTCAGAGATGCCAGCCTCCAAGGATCAGAGATGCCAGCCTCCAAGGATCAGAGATGCCAGCATCCAAGGGTCAGAGATGCCAGCCTCCAAGGATCAAAGATGCCAGCCTCCAAGGGTCAGAGATGCCAGCCTCCAAGAGGGGGAGATGCCAGCCTCCAAGAGGGGGAGATGCCAGCCTCCAAGAGTCAGAGATGCCAGCCACCAAGGATCAGAGATGCCAGCCTCCAAGGATCAGAGATGCCAGCCTCCAAGGATCAGAGATGCCAGCCTCCAAGGATCAGAGATGCCAGCCTCCAAGGGTCAGAGATGCCAGCCACCAAGGATCAGAGATGCCAGCCTCCAAGGGGAGGAGATGCCAGCCTCCAAGGATCAGAGATGCCAGCCTCCAAGGATCAGAGATGCCAGCCTCCAAGGATCAGAGATGCCAGCCTCCAAGGATCAGAGATGCCAGCCTCCAAGGATCAGAGATGCCAGCCTCCAAGGGCGGCAGCATCATTGACGTTGTAGAGAGGTGTGTATACCCAAATCTAACCAGTATACTTCATTTGTAAACTTTCGGTTTAAATGATCAGAAACCCGACCAGAAAAATGAATCATGATCAATAATTTTGGTAATATTACAATTTGGCATAACATCTCTCCACGTATTGACCCGCACTAGTTATGAGAGGAGACGTGTGATGGAACAGATGTGAAATGGGTTCTCCAATGGTCATCTTGAAGGAAATATCCTTACCAACATCTTCGATATCGAAGATATCTAAATCAATCTGAGGACGGACGCAGCTAAGCCAATGCGACTAGATATCACTTTAAACGATGCCCAATAACTTGTACTGTATAGGATCGAACGACGGCCTTGCGTACAGCAAGGCCGCCGCTGAACAAAATAATCAAAGAAACAGCTGGACGCCCCATTGGCCTATACAACTCCTGTTTACATCTAAACTCAATAATATGTCTAAGCAACAGTTAAAAAAAAAATTGATATCGTGTCTAACCAAGTCTTGAAAAAAAAAAGATTGATATCAAGTGTATTGCTACTAAAGTAATTTGTTATCTAAGTCAAGAATCTTGTTTTGAAACCAATATTTATACCCAGGTCTTTCCCAAATTTAGTAGTCAGTCCATCTGACTCAGTCGTCAGTAGTCAGTCCATCTGACTCAGTCGTCAGTAGTCAGTCCAACTGACTCAGGAGACTATGGAGTTGTGCTCTGGTTGTCGGTCTGGAGTGGCCTCTCCAGGGCGCAAAGCCAGGGTAGGTTGATACGGGGGAGAAGCTGTTACCCATGCAGCAGGTTTCCACCCTCTCCACGACGCCGAAAGTCTCCAATGGAAAGGCAAACGCCAATACGATTGGTTCCAGGGCCGTCGCAGGAACTGTGAGCTCCGGAGCTGACTTCGAAGATTGAGTTTCTAAATCTAAATTAATACAATTGATATCCATTGTTTAGATATTTTTAGCTTTTTGTATACCTTTAAAACCCTTGTTTATATCCTTTAAAACTAGTTCAAGTGGATAGCGGGATTGGAGGACTGAAGGATAAGAGATTATCAAGGGAAAGCGCCAAGCCATTACGACTATATAGCACTAGGAATGGATCAAGATAAGGATCTGGGATAGGACGGGGGGAAAGGAATGGTACCCAACCACTTGTCGACGGTCGGGGGATTGAACGCCGACCTGCATGAAGCGACACCATAGCCGCTCTACCGTCCAGCCCAATCGATTGGGCGAACCTGGCGGTCAGTATATCTGAAGCCTCGTTCAGGTGGAGACTTAGGGCTTGATACACAAGTTTATTCACCTCAGGTAAAGTTAGCCGCGCTCCTCCGACAAAATCCCCAACTTGCCTGGAAAGCAAAATTCCCCAGTCTTCCTCACTGATGAAAACTCCTCGAGTATTACCTTACGTTGACCTCCCTCGAGACTATCACTCGAGGGAGGTCAACCTCGAAACTTGTTCCCAAGGATTCCCAGCTTCTAGTGACGTATCTTGATATATATCAATAAATACCGCCTCGTTTTCTCAAGAAGAAATGGCAAATTGTCCTCCACAAACAGTCAATTCACCTAGACACTAGGAGAAAAATTCCTTTTTAAGGCCACTACATAGCACGGTCGAGAGAGCATCAGCCTTACACACACACTTCTCGGGTCCAGGTTCGAGGAATGGTGTCAGGATTGAGTACCTCGTCTGCCTGTCTGAGGACTAATGATAGAGACTCACCTGACCGTGTTAATCTCACAGTGACTGTGTATCTCGTATAAGAAAGAATGAACAGTGAAGACATGATCACGACATACACGATTATAAGGGGAATTGGCCAAGAAGTTAATAAAGCAATGTTCCAAGTGAGAGAATAGTTTTAAAGAGCAAAGACATGGAACATGAGATCAGATGAGTCGCAAAGATCTCAGAGAAAACTTCAGCTATATCTATATATAATATATATATATGACAATGTCAGACCACGGAGGAAAATGAAACAGGAATTTCCTTAAGTACTTTCGTATATTAAATACATCTTCAGAAGGAATCCTTCTGAAGATGTATTTAATATACGAAAGTACTTAAGGAAATTCCTGTTTCATTTTCCTCCGTGGTCTGACATTGTCACATTCTTAATCACGTGTTTATTTTCGTGATATACACACATAATATATATATATATATATATATATATATATATATATATATATATATATATATATATATATATATATATATATATATATATATATATATATATATATATATATATGTCGTACCTAGTAGCCAGAACGCACTTCTATGCCTACTATGCAAGGCCCAATTTGCCTAATAAGCCAAGTTTTCATGAATTAGTTGTTTTTCGACTACCTAACCTACCTAACCTAACCTAACCTAACTTTTTCGGCTACCTAACCTAACCTAACCTATAAAGATAGGTTAGGTTAGGTTAGGTAGGGTTGGTTAGGTTCGGTCATATATCTACGTTAATTTTAACTCCAATAAAAAAAAATTGACCTCATACGTAATGAAATGGGTAGCTTTATCATTTGATAAGAAAAAAATTAGAGAAAATATATTAATTCAGGAAAACTTGGCTTATTAGGCAAATCGGGCGTTGCATTGTAGGCTGAAAAGTGAGTTCTGGCTACTAGGTACGACATATATATATATATATATATATATATATATATATATATATATATATATATATATATATATATATATATATATATATATATATATATATATATATATATATACATACATACATAAATGGAAAATATCAGATGAATATTACACTGACATTATTAAATCTGCTGTTAACACTGATGCCAGTACCTGGCTGGGACTGTTCCCACTCGGGTCGTCCAGAAGAGTACCTCTCTGCTCGCCTGTTGCAGAATATATATTTATATTGCACAATATAAACAACTTTATTGCATTTCTAACTGCCTCTTTCCCCCCCTTCACTGTCTCTTTCTTATACTCCCTTTTCCATCTTTTCAAAACCCAATATCACACCCTTTCTGTCTGCCTGTCTGTGTCTGCCTGTCTGTGTGTGCCTGTCTGTGTCTGCCTGTCTGTGTCTGCCTGTCTCTCTCATGATAACATGTACAAAGAATGATTAATAATAAAAAAAATCAGTATTATCTCAATAATAATATATTGTAAACATAGCAATATTAATACTAATAAAACACATGTGCAGACTCTACACAGTTGCTTGATTTACATATAAATACATATTAAAGTGTGGAACGATGCCGTGGTAATTCCTCCACACTACATACGACCCAAAATATGTAATATATTGCAATCACGGCATGGTGCGTATTGCAAGATTGCAACTACCTGTTCCTTCAAGGTTATTATAGGGGATGATCAGTATAACAATTTGTAATGACTGTGGGTTTGTGACCCTTCTACACTGAGGTATTCTGAGGTGACGACGTCCTCTGAGGTGAATATTTTTAAATATTCTTAAAAATATATATATTTCTTGTCTTTCTTGTTCCTTCCGTCTATTCGTCCGTCCGTCCAACCTTCCGTCTATTCGTCCGTCCGTCCAACCTTCCGTCTATTCGTCCGTCCGTCCAACCTTCCGTCCGTCTCTCACTGTCTCTCTCTCTCTCTCTCAACCCTTGGTGAGAGACAGAGTTGTTGTTGTTAAAGATTCGCTACCTGGAACAAAAAGTTCCAAGTAGCACGGGCTATGGTGAGCCCGTAGTTCTCTCTTGAGAGACAGAGAGAGAGAGAGACTCCGCCTACCACAAGCTTATTCTCTCTCTCGTGAAAACATTCTCAAGTGAGAACATTAATAATTCCTCCATATCTCACCTACCAGTCTCTCCCTACCCCCACTCTCCCCCCCACAACCAGCACCCCATCACCCCCTCCCACACCCCCACACCTAACTACACCCCCCCCCGAACCCCCCCCCCCAGGGTCTTGACCAATATCTCGTCTCCCATGCCAGTCAAAGTCATGCATATCTCATCTTACTCCTCAAGGTGGCATGATTGATCCTGCCTGAGTTTACCCTCGAGGGGGGGCTCTCTACCTCCTCCTTGAGGAATGGGTTGGGGGGATGGGGTTGAGGGGGGGGGAGTATGGTTGACACACCATCTTTTGAAAATCCGCATTTTTTTTGGTGTGAATATTTGTTTTCAAGATGGTTGCAATGGGTATTTGTGTAATGTTTGTATATCCGTGAACGTCTGACTATCTGTGACTATGAGACAATACTCTCGCTATCTGGAAGAGTGATCACCACATCAAAAATTTATAGCAACTATTATAGCAGAACATTATTATAAGATTTTATAAACGCCCCCAGACAATATAATTTTGATATTTTTTTTTAACTTCACAAACTTAAAACGTTTGGAAAACATGGTGGAAAGGATTCTGCCGGCTGTACATTCTCCCTGCCAGGCCAGGCCCGGGTCTTGAATTTGAATTTTTGCTGAACATTTACCATTTGCAAGACCATAAAAGTCCACAGTAACGTCTTTTGTAACTCTCCAGCGACCACCAAGTCCGAGGCAACCATTCGTCATCCACCAAGTCCGAAGTAACCCTCCGTCATCCGTCAAGTCCGAGGTAACCCTCCGTCATCCGTCAAGTCCAAGACAACCCTCCGTCATCCACCATGAGTGTGGAGTTTGTGTATCTAAAAGTATTTGAAGTATCTTTTTGTGTATCTAAAAATATTTGAAGTATATATTTGTGTATCTAAAAGTATTTGAAGTATCTATTTGTGTATATAAAAGTATTTGAAGTATCTATTTTCGTATCTAAAAGTATCTGAAGTATCTATTTGTGTATCTAAAAGTATCTGAAGTATCTATTTGTGTATCTAAAAGTATCTATTTATGTATCTAAAAGTATTTGAAGTATGTATTTGCGTATCTAAAAGTATTTGAAGTATCTATTTGTGTATCTAAAAGTATTTGAAGTATCTATTTGTGTATCAAAAAGTATTTGAAGTATCTATTTGCGTATCTAAAAGTATTTGAAGTATCTATTTGTGTATCTAAAAGTATTTGAAGTATCTATTTGTGTATCTAAAAGTATTTGAAGTATCTATTTGTGTATCTAAAAGTATCTATTTATGTATCTAAAAGTATTTGAAGTATGTATTTGCGTATCTAAAAGTATTTGAAGTATCTATTTGTGTATCTAAAAGTATTTGAAGTATCTATTTGTGTATCTAAAAGTATTTGAAGTATCTATTTGCGTATCTAAAAGTATTTGAAGTATCTATTTGTGTATCTAAAAGTATTTGAAGTATCTATTTGCATATCTAAAAGTATTTGAGGTATCTATTTGTGTATCTAAAAGTATTTGAAGTATCTATTTGTGTATCTAAAAGTATTTGAAGTATCTATTTGTGTATCTAAAAGTATTTGAAGTATCTATTTGTGTATCTAAAAGTATTTGAAGTATCTATTTGTGTATCTAAAAGTATTTGAAGTATCTATTTGTGTATCTAAAAGTATTTGAAGTATCTATTTGTGTATCTAAAAATATTTGAAGTATCTATTTGTGTATCTAAAAGTATCTGAAGTATCTATTTGTGTATCTAAAGTATTTGAAACATCTATTTGCTTATCTAAAAGTATTTGAAGTATCTATTTGTGTATCTAAAAGTATATAATCTATTTGTGTATCTAAAAGTATATAATCTATTTGTGTATCTAAAAGTATCTAAAGTATCTATTTCTATAAAGTATCCTCTCACTACGTCGCATTTTTTACGGACTCAACCAAACTGTTAATAAATGCGACATATTGATAAACATTAACACGCCGTAATATTAACGTTTTCCATGCCTCAGCCTCGATAGGTGAGGTGGGTTGCTTGGGTTTGTACGCACCACCCCAGTTGGGTCTCGTGGTGCAGTGGGCTTCATTCTCGATTCACAATCAGGAAGGAATCCCAGGTTCTTGTCTCGGGCTGTACAGAAATATTAGAGCACCTATTCCTTCACCTAATACACATGTTCACCTAGGCGTAAATTGATATCCTGGAGTTAAGAGAAGTTTTGTGGGGGTTGTATAACTTCTAACTTGCGTAACTGCTTTGTAAATCAAGCCCCAGGCTCGTAAGTACTTGCAAAACTGCTTCGTAAATCTAGCCCCAGGTTCGTAAATACTTGCGTAACTGCTTCGTAAATCTAGCCCCAGGTTTGTAAGTACTTGCGTAACTGCTTCGTGAATCAGGTCCCAGGTTAGCCCGCCCTACACGTCGATGTACAAGGTCGGTCGAGCCCCAACAGGAAAAATTTCTCACCTGCAGAATAACAGGGAGACATAAATTCACCCTAGAGCCTCGCCTTGGTAAAATGTGAAGACCAAAAACCTCCGCGCCAGAGAAATATCGGATCGTCGCGAGCGAGGTAAACCCTCTCCTCTGGTTTATGGCTACTTTGGCCATTGTAAACTTATGGCTAGTTTACACTCTATACATAAAAAAAGGTAGGACTGAAATGTTGTGTTGATAAATCTTCGTTCGTTGGCTATGGCGGTCGTTTGAAGCATTCGCTATGGCGGTCATTTGAAGCGTTCGCTATGGCGGTCGTTTGAAGCGTTTACTATGGCGGTCGTTTGAAGAGTTCGCTATGGCGGTCGTTTGAAGAGTTCGCTATGGCGGTCATTTGAAGCGTTCGTTATAGCAGTCATTTGAAGCGTTCGCTATAGCGGTCTCTTGAAGCGTTCGCTATAGCGGTCGTTTGAAGAGTTCGCTATGGCGGTCGTTTGAAGCGTTCGCTATAGTGGTCATTTGAAGCGTTTGCTATAGCGGTCGTTTGAAGTGTTCACTATAGCAATTGTTTGAAGCATTCACTAAAGCAGTCGATTGAAGTGTTTGCTATAGAAATCGTTTGAAGCGCTCACTATAGTGGTCGTTTGAAGCGCTTTCTATAGCGGTCGTTTGAAGCGTTCACTATAGCGGTCGCTTGAAGCGTTCACTACAGCGGTCGCTTGAAGCGTTCACTATAGCGGTCGCTTGAAGCATTCACTATAGCGGTCGCTTGAAGCGTTCACTATAGCGGTCGCTTGAAGCGTTCACTATAGCGGTCGCTTGAAGCGTTCACTATAGCGGTCGCTTGAAGCGTTCACTATAGCGGTCGCTTGAAGCGTTCACTATAGCGGTCACTTGAAGCGTTCGCTATAGCGATCGTTTGAAGCGTTCGCTATAGCGGTCGTTTGAAGCGTTCACTATAGCGGTCGCTTGAAGCGTTCACTATAGCGATCGTTTGAAGCGTTCACTATAGCGATCGTTTGAAGCGTTCGCTATAGCGGTCGTTTTAAGCGTTCGCTATAGCGGTCGTTTGAAGCGTTCACTATAGCGGTCGCTTGAAGCGTTCACTATAGCGATAGTTTGAGCGTTCGCTACAGCGGTCGTTTGAAGCGTTCGCTATAGCGATCGTTTGAAGCGTTCGCTATAGCAATAATTTGACGCGTTCGCTATAGCGATAGTTTGAGCGTTCGCTACAGCGGTCGTTTGAAGCGTTCGCTATAGCGGTCGCTTGAAGCGTTCGCTATAGCGGTCGTGTGAGCGTTCGCTATAGCGGTCGTGTGAGCGTTCGCTATAGCGGTCGTGTGAGCGTTCAGGCTTTGACAGCGATGACAAAGTGAGGTTATTTAATCCATTCCCGTCAGAGGTAAAAGCTTTGTATATTGGGGACGCCTGAGCACTTACCTAATAGTACTTAACTAGTGTTAGTCGGGCCGAGCTTCAGCTACAGAGCCTCGGCTCTCGATCTGCTAGTAAGTATATACGACTTAGGGTTATATATATCTATACTCGTGGATATCTGTGCTGTTCATTCCCCAAGGAGATGAGTTCCGCTCATAGTACAGTCGTTAGTACTCTGACGACTATTACTGGTCGTTAGCCCCAGTCTTTTCCAGTTTTGTGTTTTTCCAGGCCCGAGTTCCATGCCGGAAGTGCATACTGAGCAGTGGGTCTGACATACATTTAATATAGGATCTAGAAGCATTGGCGGATCTATAGTTTGTGGGGGCTCACCCTGACGGTTGAAGTGTTATGGAGGGGGGCCGTTTGCAGAAGTGATTGGGCAATGTAGCCCAAGTTTTATAACACACAGAGATGCCCACTATGCGTGAAACTGTGCAACACCATAAACTCCTTTTCCAGGACTACCGAGGAGTGGTAGAGACAGTGGCCAGCAAGGTTGTCTTGAGGTTATCTTGAGGTGATTTCGGGGCGTAACGTCCCCGCGGCCCGGTCCTCGACAAGGCCTCCTTTTTGTTACACATCCTTAGGAAGCAGCCCGTAGCAGCTGTCTAACTCCCAGACACCTATTTACTGCTAGGTGAGTAGGTGGATCAGGATGAAAGAAACTCTGCTCATTTGTTTCCGCCTCCACCGGGGATCGAACCCGGAACCTCAGGACTTCGAATCCGAAGCGCTGTCCACTTAGCTCTCAGGCCCCTTGACAGGTAAACGATTCTCCCACACACACACACACACACACACACACACACACACACACACACACACACACACACACACACACACACACACACACACACGACACCCCCCCCCCCACACACACACAACACAACCCCACTTGACTGAATCCAATTAACCACACCCTAGCCAAGTACGGTGTATCCCTCAGGTCAGAGAAATAGGGAACTACCGCCCCTAACCCCAACATACAAGAGTGGTGTGTGTGTACCTAGGGAACAAGCATGACTAATGACCACCGGAGATACCTTCGGCAGTTCGAGCCCTTCGTCAGACAACGCCAAAGGGGGTACAAAGCGTTACCTTATAGCCATTAGCACACACAGAATCTTTCTCTCTCTCTCTTTACTTTGATGGCTCTCCGTTAGCCACGCAATCAGAACATTTCCGCAATCAGTATAGAAGAATCTTTACTGCTACTCCGGTCCGAATACACCTTATTTTTATCTCCAATAAAACGAGCCGTAAAACACCTGTAAATAAACACACAAACACCTGTGTCTATCTTAAAACAAACAAAAAAAACAGCGACTTTTAGCTGGCATTTGTGTTCAATAAGGATTCGAACCCGACAATATCGCGTTTTCCATCTCTAGAGGGGAATTTTGAATCCTGTTTTGCTCGTTTACTCTCGCTCTCTGAGGGATTCTCGTTACACAGAGCATTCGTTAACCATTTATGAGGTTGAGAGTCTCTGACGAGTTTACCTCAGGTACGAGGTTTGACAATGAAAACCCAATTGGTTTACTTTGATATTGCTAGTTGTGAATGCATAGTTCTGAATAATTTGGCAACACAGTTGCTAGCAGTAATTACTTGGTGACCAATTAGAGAGCCGAAGATCGCTCTACGAATAATCAGAGAGCCAAAGATCGCTCTACGAACAATCAGAGAGCCGAAGATCGCTCTACGAACAATCAGAGAGCCGAAGATCGCTCTACGAACAATCAGAGAGCCGAATATCGCTCTACGAACAATCAGAGAGCCGAATATCGCTCTACGAACAATCAGAGAGCCGAAGATCGCTCTACGAACAATCAGAGAGCCGAATATTGCTCTACGAACAATCTGAGAGCCGAATATCGCTCTACGAACAATCAGAGAGCCGAATATCGCTCTACGAACAATCAGAGAGCCGAATATCGCTCTACGAACAATTAGAGAGCCGAATATCGCTCTACGAACAATCAGAGAGCCGAATATCGTTCTACGAACAATCAGAGAGCCGAAGATCGCTCTACGAACAATCAGAGAGCCGAAGATCGCTCTATGAACAATTAGAGAGCCGAAGATCGCTCTACGAACAATCAGAGAGCCAAAGATCGCTCTATGAACAATCAGAGAGCCGAAGATCGCTTTATGAATAATCAGAGAGCCGAAGATCGCTCTACGAACAATCAGAGAGCCGAATATCGCTCTACGAACAATCAGAGAGCCGAAGATCTCTCTACGAACAATCAGAGAGCCGAAGATCGCTCTACGAACAATCAGAGAGTCGAATATCGCTCTACGAACAATCAGAGAGCCGAAGACTACTCTACGAACAATCAGAGAGCCGAAGACTACTCTACGAACAATCAGAGAGCCGAAGATCGCTCTACGAACAATCAGAGAGCCGAAGATCGCTCTTCGAACAATCAGAGAGCTGAAGATCGCTCTACGAACAATCAGAGAGCCGAAGATCGCTCTACGAACAATCAGAGAGCCGAATATCGCTCTATGAAGAACACTCTACCCAACTCTTTAAAACTCAATGATCATAGAGATTCTTTGCAACCTTGCAACACTACGTAATTACGCCTTTAAGGAAAACACACTCCCACATGCACCATGAAATCACAATAGATTGATCAATCTATGAGAGAATATTTTGGAGCAATGAAATGGATTCGAACTCGCAACTTTTGGACCTTCTTCCCTACCCCTTTTCCCCCGAGACACACGCCTTACCCCACCACACCATGACGTGCTAACTTGGTACAAAGAATATTCCTTGTAAATAAAAATAAAAATTATTATTCAATTAAAGATCCAACCTAACCTAACCTAACCTAACCTAACCTAACCTAACCTAACCTAACCTAACCTAACCTAACCTTCTCCCTTAACCACCCTTTCCACAATGACGAAAATTGTTAACTATGGTTTCGATTGTAAACTGTCGTTTCGATTGTCAACTGCCGTTTCGATTGTAAACTGCCGTTACGATTGTGAACTGTCGTTTCGATTGTAATTCGGTTTCGATTGTAAACTGCCGTTACGATTGTGAACTGTCGTTTCGATTGTAATTCGGTTTCGATTGTCAACTGCCGTTACGATTGTAAACTGTCGTTTCGATTGTAAACTGTCGTTTCTATTGTAAACTGTCGTTTCGATTGCAAACCGTCGTTTCGAATGTAAACTGTCGATTCGATTGTAAACTGTCGTTTCGATTGTAAACTGTCGTTTCGATTGCAAACTGTCGTTTCGAATGTAAACTGTCGATTCGATTGTAAACTGTCGTTTCTATTGTAAACTGTCGTTTCGATTGCAAACTGCCGTTACGATTGTAAACTGTCGATTCAAATGTAAACTGCTCTATGGCTCTATACTGACTGTCTGTATGAGGTTAACGCTCTCTGGTGACTCTATGAGGTTAAGGCTTTCTGGTGGCTCTATGAGGTTAAGGCTCTCTGGTGACTCTATGAGGTTAAGGCTCTCTGGTGACTCTATGAGGTTAAGACTCTCTGGTGACTCTATGAGGTTAAGGCTCTCTATGGTGACTCTATGAGGTTAAGGCTCTCTATGGTGACTCTATGAGGTTAAGGCTCTCTGGTGACTCTATGAGGTTAAGGCTCTCTGGTGACTGTATGAGGTTACGGCTCTCTATGGTGACTCTATGAGGTTAAGGCTCTCTATGGTGACTCTATGAGGTTAAGGCTCTCTATGGTGACTCTATGAGGTTAAGGCTCTCTGGTGACTGTATGAGGTTAAGGCTCTCTATGGTGACTCTATGAGGTTAAGGCTCTATGGTGACTATGAGGTTAAGGCTCTGTGGTGACTATGAGCTTAAGGCTCTCTGGTGACTCTATGAGGTTAAGGCTCTCTGGTGACTCTATGAGGTTAAGGCTCTCTATGGTGACTCTATGAGGTTAAGGCTCTATGGTGACTCTATGAGGTTAAGGCTCTCTGGTGACTCTATGAGGTTAAGGCTCTATGGTGACTGTCTGTATGAGGTTAAGGCTCTCTGGTGACTCTATCAGGTTAAGGCTCTATGGTGACTGTCTGTATGAGGTTAAGGCTCTCTGGTGACTCTATCAGGTTAAGGCTCTATGGTGACTCTATGAGGTTAAGGCTCTCTGGTGACTCTATGAGGTTAAGGCTCTCTGGTGACTCTATCAGGTTAAGGCTCTATGGTGACTGTCTGTATGAGGTTAAGGCTCTCTGGTGGCTCTATCAGGTTAAGGCTCTATGGTGACTCTATGAGGTTAAGGCTCTCTGGTGACTGTATGAGGTTAAGGCTCTCTGGTGACTGTATGAGGTTAAGGCTCTCTGGTGACTCTATCAGGTTAAGGCTCTACATTATGTCATACATAATTGATATACATCACGTTAGTGTGATTTCTCTCTGTATCTGAAGCTGCTGCATATGTATACTTCATACATACATATATATATATATATATATATATATGTCGTACCTAGTAGCCAGAACTCACTTTTCAGCCTACAATGCAAGGCCCGATTTGCCTAATAAGCCAAGTTTTCATGAATTAATATATTTTCTCTAATTTTTTTCTTATGAAATGATAAAGCTACCCATTTCATTATGTAAGAGGTCAATTTTTTTTATTGGAATTAAAATTAACGTAGATATATGACCGAACCTAACCAACCCTACCTAACCTAACCTAACCTATCTTTATAGGTTAGGTTAGGTTAGGTAGCCGAAAAAGTTAGGTTAGGTTAGGTTAGGTAGGTTAGGTAGTCGAAAAGCAATTAATTCATGAAAACTTGGCTTATTAGGCAAATCGGGCCTTGCATAGTAGGCTCAGAAGTGAGTTCTGGCTACTAGGTACGACATATATATATATATATATATATATATATATATATATATATATATATATACTTTACCTCCATCCAGAGAGCTTCGGGGTTCAGGGGTGAGGTGGGCGGCCTGGTGATTTCATGATCGCTAGTTCGAGTCACTTTAACTACTCCAAATAATTTTATCATAATTGAGTCGGGATAAGGAGATGGGGGACAGTCAGCCAGTGTATATATATACATGTAAAGGCTTATATCGAGTTCTCTCCCAGGGTGGAGCTTCTGACCCCCCCCCACACCCACACACATACACACACACACACACACACACACACACACACACACACACATACACATACACACACACACACACACACACACACACACACACACACACACACACAGGGTGTAATCCCACTACACACTGACTATAATTCCTGGGTACCTACTCACTGCTAGGTGAACAGAAGCATTAGGTGATAGGAAACGAGCCCAACCATTTCTGTCCCCTCTGGGATTCGAACCCGGAATTTTCGAGCGAAGGTTACGGAATCTCTTCCGTTTTTCCTAAGACTGTTTTGGCTAGGTTTATTCTCCCGTTGAATAAGTTTCTGTTGATATTCCGTTAATCTTAAGTCCCAACAGCCTGCCTACATCCTTATATGCAGGTGTCATGTAGGTGTCATGTAGGTGTCATGTAGGTGTCATGTAGGTGTCATGTAGGTGTCATGTAGGTGTCATGTAGTTGTCATGCAGTTGTCATGTAGTTGCCATGTAGTTGTCATGCAGGTGTCATGCAGGTGTCATGCAGGTGTCATGCAGTTGTCATGCAGTTGTCATGCAGGTGTCATGCAGTTGTCATGCAGTTGTCATGCAGTTGTCATGCAGTTGTCATGCAGTTGTCATGCAGGTGTCATGTAGGTGTCATGCAGTTGTCATGCAGTTGTCATGCAGTTGTCATGCAGTTGTCATGCAGTTGTCATGCAGGTGTCATGCAGTTGTCATGTAGGTGTCATGTAGGTGTCATGCAGTTGTCATGCAGTTGTCATGCAGTTGTCATGAAGTTGTCATGCAGTTGTCATGCAGTTGTCATGCAGGTGTCACATAGTTGTCATACAGTTGTCATGCAGTTGTCATGCAGTTGTCATGCAGTTGTCATGCAGTAGTCATGCAGTTGTCATACAGTTGTCATGCAGTTGTCATGCAGTTGTCATGCAGGTGTCATGCAGTTGTCATGCAGGTGTCATGCAGGTGTCACATAGTTGTCATACAGTTGTCATGCAGTTGTCATGCAGGTGTCATGCAGTTGTCATGCAGTTGTCATGCAGTTGTCATGCAGGTGTCACATAGTTGTCATACAGTTGTCATGCAGTTGTCATGCAGTTGTCATGCAGGTGTCATGCAGTTGTCATGCAGTTGTCATGCAGTTGTCATGCAGTTGTCATGCAGTTGTAATGCAGTTGTCATGCAGTTGTCATGCAGTTGTCATGCAGGTGTCATGCAGTTGTCATACAGTTGTCATGCAGTTGTCATGCAGTTGTCATGCAGGTGTCATGCAGTTGTCATGCAGGTGTCATGCAGTTGTCATGCAGGTGTCATGCAGTTGTCATGCAGTTGTCATGCAGTTGACATGCAGTTGTCATGCAGTTGTCATGCAGTTGTCATGCAGGTGTCATGCAGTTGTCATGCAGTTGTCATGCAGGTGTCATGTGTGTCATTTCGAGTCGTATGTGTGAATAGTGAAAAGTCTACCTCTTAAATTCTCAATTCGAGTTAGAAAAATATAGGAGGCCTACCGTATAGGAGGTCGGTGCTATATTGCTATATTCAGTTGGATTAGGGCAATGGCTATATCAAAAGGAAACATTGAGTTAGTATAAGTGAAGCTAAAGTTAGAATTGTCAGTGGAATGGGGTTATCAGCAGAAACTGCCAAGCCATTACGACTATATAGCACTGGGAAGGGGTCAGGATAAGGATTTGGGATGGGACGGGGTGAAAGGAATGGTGCCCCAACCACTTGTGGACAGTCGGGGGATTGAACGCCGACCTGCGTGAAGCGAGACCGTCGCTCTACCGTCCTGCCTCAAGGCTCTGTCATGGGCCATTTTGTTATTTTCGATATCGACTTTTTCAATTCCGATACCGATACTGAGCGTGATAGCTGCTGTTATCATTAAAGCTGCTGAGTGTATCTGAGAACCTCTTCCGAAGCCCTAGTTAAGATATCTAGACTCTAATTCTGATATCTTGTATTTGTAAGCCTACTACGGGCTCACCATAGCCCGTGCTACTTGGAACTTTGTTCCAGGTAGCAAATCTTTAACAACAACAACATTGTAAGCCTATATATGTGTCGCACTTTTCTTAAAAACTTTCGATACATCTCTGACTTTAAAATTTGCTGATTTTTCGTCAGTGCATTGGCTATACGTTCATATATCAGAACTATACCTATATGAACTTTGACTTCTAAATCTAAGCTTTCTGGTGTTACATTTTTCCTGCTCTTCAAAGTACTTCACAAAGTCATATCTGGCGAAAGGAAATTGCTCTCTAATCCTCTGTTTGTGTTAGGAGATTATCTGGCTTAGAAATTAATCTGATAGTGGCATTTTTGAAGTAAGTTGGGATGGTAGGATTGCAAGAGCTGCAATTAATATTTTGTTGATATGAATTTTCGTCACTGGAATGTTATTCAATAGTTATTTATTTTGATAGAGTCATGTTTTTTTGTTCTTAAAGTCTCTGTGATTATTTTTTGGACCTCTGAGAGAGAGTTACGGGATTTAAGAACATAAGAACAAAGGTAACTGCAGAAGGCCTATTGGCCCATACGAGGCAGCTCCTATCTATAACCACCCAATCCCACTCATATACATGTCCAACCCGCGCTTGAAACAATCGAGGGACCCCACCTCCACCACGTTACGAGGCAATTGGTTCTAATTTATAAGGTTCTAATTTATAAGGTTCTAATTTATAAGGTTCTAATTTATAAGGTTCTAATTTATAAGGTTCTAATTTATAAGGTTCTAATTTATAAGGTTCTAATTTATAAGGTTCTAATTTATAAGGTTCTAATTTATAAGGTTCTAATTTATAAGGTTCTAATTTATAAGGTTCTAATTTATAAGGTTCTAATTTATAAGGTTCTAATTTATAAGGTTCTAATTTATAAGGTTCTAATTTATAAGGTTCTAATTTATAAGGTTCTAATTTATAAGGTTCTAATTTATAAGGTTCTAATTTATAAGGTTCTAATTTATAAGGTTCTAATTTATAAGGTTCTAATTTATAAGGTTCTAATTTATAAGGTTCTAATTTATAAGGTTCTAATTTATAAGGTTCTAATTTATAAGGTTCTAATTTATAAGGTTCTAATTTATAAGGGTTTATAAGGTTGCATATAATTGTTGCAAGTGTTGCTAAGGTCGATCGTTTGTGCTTTGCGAAAAATGTTGCATATGACTTGTTATCAACAAAGATTTGTCATTTCTGTGTTGGGACAAATGTTGACATTTTCCTTGCGGTTTCTCTTGGAGGTATTTTCCTCAATACTTCCTATAATGTCTTGTTCTTGTTTTCTGTGACTCAAGAAGGTTGTTTGCTTGTTTCAGGCTTATCTTGTGATGATTATGCAAGGTGGTCATCGTCCGGGGCTCAACGTGTCCGCGGCCCGGTCCTCGACTAGGCTTCCGTCAAGTTTTTTTTTTTATGTTTCCAGAACTTTCCTGGGGTTTCCTGAGTCTGTTTTCCTACACCCCCTCTCCCCCCCTCCCCTCCCCCTCCCCACACCCCCCTCCCCTCCCCCTACCCACATCCCCCCTCTCTCACCCCTTGCCCCCCCCCTCACACTCACATCCCCTTACACCTCTCCCCCATCCAAACACCCCCTCCCTGAACCCCTCCCCCCCACACCCCACACCCCCTCCCCCCCCACACCCCACACCCCCTCCCCATGCCGCTTCATCACCCCCCCCCCCCACGAACAAAGAGGGTTTTCCCATAATCTTCCGCCACATTTCACAGACAGCAACAAAGCCACTGGAAATGCCTCCTGCTGCTCTTTCTTGACCTTCCTGGCTGCCTTCCTGGCTGCCTTCCTGGCTGCCTTCCTGGCTGCCTTCCTTGACCTTCCTGGCTGCCTTCCTTGGTCTTCCTGGCTGCCTTCCTTGGTCTTCCTGGCTGCCTTCCTTGACCTTCCTGGCTGCCTTCCTTGACCTTCCTGGCTGCCTTCCTTGACCTTCCTGGCTGCCTTCCTTGACCTTCCTGGCTGCCTTCCTTGTCCTTCCTGGCTGCCTTCCTTGGTCTTCCTGGCTGCCTTCCTTGGTCTTCCTGGCTGCCTTCCTTGACCTTCCTGGCTGCCTTCCTTGACCTTCCTGGCTGCCTTCCTTGTCCTTCCTGGCTGCCTTCCTTGGTCTTCCTGGCTGCCTTCCTTGGTCTTCCTGGCTGCCTTCCTTGACCTTCCTGGCTGCCTTCCTTGGTCTTCCTTGCTGCCTTCCTTGACCTTCCTGGCTGCCTTCCTTGACCTTCCTGGCTGCCTTCCTTGCTGCCTTCCTGGCTGCCTTCCTTGGTCTTCCTGGCTGCCTTCCTTGGTCTTCCTGGCTGCCTTCCTTGGTCTTCCTGGCTGCCTTCCTTGGTCTTCCTGGCTGCCTTCCTTGACCTTCCTGGCTGCCTTCCTTGACCTTCCTGGCTGCCTTCCTTGTCCTTCCTGGCTGCCTTCCTTGGTCTTCCTGGCTGCCTTCCTTGGTCTTCCTGGCTGCCTTCCTTGACCTTCCTGGCTGCCTTCCTTGGTCTTCCTTGCTGCCTTCCTTGACCTTCCTGGCTGCCTTCCTTGACCTTCCTGGCTGCCTTCCTTGCTGCCTTCCTGGCTGCCTTCCTTGGTCTTCCTGGCTGCCTTCCTTGACCTTCCTGGCTGCCTTCCTTGACCTTCCTGGCTGCCTTCCTTGACCTTCCTGGCTGCCTTCCTTGACCTTCCTGGCTGCCTTCCTTGTCCTTCCTGGCTGCCTTCCTTGGTCTTCCTGGCTGCCTTCCTTGGTCTTCCTGGCTGCCTTCCTTGACCTTCCTGGCTGCCTTCCTTGACCTTCCTGGCTGCCTTCCTTGTCCTTCCTGGCTGCCTTCCTTGGTCTTCCTGGCTGCCTTCCTTGGTCTTCCTGGCTGCCTTCCTTGACCTTCCTGGCTGCCTTCCTTGGTCTTCCTTGCTGCCTTCCTTGACCTTCCTGGCTGCCTTCCTTGACCTTCCTGGCTGCCTTCCTTGACCTTCCTGTCTGCCTTCCTTGACCTTCCTGGCTGCCTTCCTTGACCTTCCTGGCTGCCTTCCTTGACCTTCCTGGCTGCCTTCCTTGACCTTCCTGGCTGCCTTCCTTGGTCTTCCTTGCTGCCTTCCTTGGTCTTCCTGGCTGCCTTCCTTGACCTTCCTGGCTGCCTTCCTGTCTGCCTTCCTTGCTGCCTTCCTTGGTCTTCCTGGCTGCCTTCCTTGACCTTCCTGGCTGCCTTCCTTGACCTTCCTTGGTCTTCCTGGCTGCCTTCCTTGACCTTCCTTGACCTTGCTGGCTGCCTTCCTTGACCTTCCTTGACCTTGCTGGCCGCCTTCCTTGACCTTTCTTGACCTTGCTGGCTGCCTTCCTTGACCTTTCTTGACCTTGCTGGCTGCCTTCCTTGACCTTGCTGGCTGCCTTCCTTGACCTTGCTGGCTGATTCCTTGACCTTTCTTGACCTTGCTGGCTGCCTTCCTTGACCTTTCTTGACCTTGCTGGCTGCCTTCCTTGACCTTCCTGGCTGCCTTCCTTGACCTTCTGCAGTCAGTCTATGCACCATTTTTTTCCCTCCAGAAAATATTCCTTCTCAGTCTGGCCTCTAGCGGACACTCCATTTTCTTTAATCATTCGCAGTTTCTTGCTGCTCCTTCTTTGGTTATTTCCGTCTCCTCTTCTCCTTCCTCTCTCCTGCTCTTCTTCACTCGTTCGTCACTCCAGCACCTCAGCTGCCGACACGCCTAGCGTGCCTCTCTGGGAATTATGGAGATGTTGGTCAGTCGTAGTAAAGTTGAGCAAGTCTGGAATTTTGTGCCTGATTTTCTCTCTCTCTCTCTCTCTCTCTCTTCTGGCTTTCTCTCTCTCCTCTCTCTCTTTCTCTGTCTTCTGTCTTTCTCTCTCTCTCTCTCTCTTCTGGCTTTCTCTCTCTCTCCTCTCTCTCTCTTCTGGCTTTCTCTCTCTCCTCTCTCTCTTTCTCTGTCTTCTGTCTTTCTCTCTCTCTTCTGGCTTTCTCTCTCTCTCCTCTCTCTCTCTCTTCTGTCTTTCTCTCTCTCTCCTCTCTCTCTCTCTCTCTCTCTTCTGTCTTTCTCTCTCTCTCCTCTCTCTCTCTCTTCTGTCTTTCTCTCTATCTCCTCTCTCTCTCTCTTCTGGCTTTCTCTCTCTCTCCTCTCTCTCTCTCTCTTCTGTCTTTCTCTCTATCTCCTCTCTCTCTCATTTCTGTCTTTCTCTCTCTTTCCTCTCTCTCTCTTCTGTCTTTCTCTCTCTCTCTCTGCTGTCTTTCTCTCTCTCTCTCTCCTCTCTCTCTCTCTGCTGTCTTTCTCTCTCTCTCTCTCTCCTCTCTCTCTCTCTCTCTCTTTCTCTCTCAGTTTCAGGCCACCCCCCAAGCTTAGAGGTACTCAAGATGTAGCAGAGAGTGATGAACGCGATTGGGCAAGCAATCGACGAAAGAGCTGTATCAATAATGTTTTTCCCTTTACACAATGTATTGATCTCGCCTCAACCAATCGACCTGATCCGTGACCTGACCCGTGACCTGACCTGACCTTCACGTCTGCCTCAAGGACAAATACTATCCACATGTACTCAGTTCATTCGTAAAGTTTGATAATAAGAAAATGGTTACCATAATGGTGCTGGAATGTCTGATTGAAAATATTAAAGCTGTGTTTGATTTAGACAACCACACACACACACACACACACACACACACACACACACACACACACACACACACACACACACACACACACTCACACACACACACACACACACACACACACACACTACACACACACACACACACACGCACACACACACACACTACACACACACACACACACACACACACACACACACACACACACACACACACACACACACACACACACACACACACACACACATACACACACACACACACACACACACACACACACACACACACACACTCACACACACACACACACACACACACACACTACACACACACACACACACACGCACACACACACACACTACACACACACACACACACACACACACACACACACACACACACACACACACACACACACACACACACACACACACACACACTACACACACACACACACACACACACACACACACACACACACACACACACACACACACACACACACACACACACACACTACACACATACTGACACTTTCTGGTGGGCCAACACTATACATACCGGTACTTTCCACCAAATAAACACTGTATACACCCTACCATTTCAAGCGGCTGGCCTGTGAACACTGGTATCAGAAAGAACAGACAACAATAAGGAGATATTAAATAACAATACACATTCACGCCCTACGCAACAATAAAACCTGGAATGTCAAAAATGGCTATGACAAAAATATATATAATTTTCCTTTTTCAGTTCAGCCTTGAATGGTTCGATTCCGCAATACAAGATCAGCAGGTGGTGTAGAGGAGATAAAAAAAAACACTAGATAAAGAGAGAATTGAAGAAATGACACGTTTTATCAAATACAAAAAAAAGGGAATTGAAACTATATATATATATATATATATATATATATATATATATATATATATATATATATATATATATATATATATATATATATATATATATATATATATATATATATTGGTGTATACTGGCAGCAGGTTTTCTTTCAAACATGTTTCATTGAATATGACCGCATATTCTGTATTTATTATTTTCTGGTTTAGGGCTTCTATCCCTCTAACTATTTTCTTAGCATCAGGGCTTAATTGAAATAGGAGTTCTCCAAAACTCATTTTCGTACTTTTAAGGTGAAGAAAAGAAGTGATTTACTATAGAGTGTATTACACTTATTTGTATAATTTGCACGACGTGCAAATTGAGTTTTGGAGAACTCCTATTTCAATTAAGCCCTGATGCTAAGAAAATAGTTAGAGGGATAGAAGCCCTAAACCAGAAAATAATAAATACAGAATATGCGGTCATATTCAATGATATATATATATATATATATATATATATATATATATATATATATATATATATATATATATATATATATATATATATATTAACGAAGCACATGTTAGAGGAACGCTGAAAGGTAAGAGGCGCTCCTCACTATTTGGAATGGGTGTCAAATAACGGGTGTCGAGTAACGGGTGTCGAGTAACGGGTGTCGAATAACGGGTGTCGAGTAACGGGTGTCGAATAACGGGTGTCGAGTAACGGGTGTCGAATAACGGGCGTCGAGTAACGGGCGTCGAATAACGGGTGTCGAGTAACGGACGTCGAGTAACGGACGTCGAGTAACGGACATCGAATAACGGGTGTCGAATAACGGGTGTCGAGTAACGGACGTCGAGTAACGGGTGTCGAATACTTGGTGTCGAATAATTGTTGTCGAATAATTGTTGTTGAGTACTTGATGTCGAGTAATTAGATATCTAATAGCGGATGCCGAGTAATGGGTGTTGCTCAATATGCCTCGAGCATCGAATAAGGGGTGTCGAATAACGTTTCTTGAGTAACGGATGTCGAATAATGAGCGCCGATTAGTGGACTGGAGGAGATTCCACGATATTGAACATATTTTACAGACGATCACCGGCAAAAAATTGATGGTTAGAATTTTCGTTTAAATTTTGCCGACATCAGTGCATAATGTTTTACAACATTGGAAAAATTCAAAGTTTTATTAGAGTCGGGTCAACTGGTCATGACATGATACGTTACAGAGGGGGAAGAGGGGGTCGCTTTGGCACCATGTCATTATTAGAGTCGGGTCAACTGGTCATGGCATGATACGTTATAGAGGGGGAAGAGGGGGTCGCTTTGGCACCATGTCAAATGGGACCCGTTTCATTGATGCCAACCCCGATCCCACCCATGTTGGGCACGAACCCAACAACAATTACTGTTAAAATTGGGTAATGGTAACCCCCAAGTGTCTGTCAGTCCTCCAGCCTCGAACAGACAGACATTTTAATTTACAGATATCAATATTTCACAATACCGCAATTTAACCGGATCCACACATACCAATTTTTATATAAAAAATTAATAAAAAGAGGGAACCATTCCCAATATAAAAGGTGATAATTTAAGGCACCTGCTGTGCCTCAATCTGTCTTCGTCGTCACCTGGACAGGTTGACCATATACACCTGAATTACATTCTTTGACAGGTTAATTACTCCTACCTGGCATACAAGACCTTGGAAACACAAACCGAAACTCTCTCTATTTTCCGCTTGTTACAACTTGTAATAAAGTCGTTACATCTTGGCTTAACGTGTTTATGACGTATTAGAACGTTGTTACAACTTGCTATATTGGTTGTTATAACTGGTTAGGAGGTGTTAAAACTTGTTCGAACGTTGTACCAACGTCGTAGTTTCGGTGTGTGTGTGTTTGGCGGGGAGTTGATTGGCTTCCAGCCTCGTGGATGCTGAATGTAACCTTGCTGCTCTCTAGTTCACCACACACTGCAAAAACGATCAGGCTAGGACTAACGTGTTATAATAGAATAACATAACCAATCAAGTGTTCTTCAAGAACACGATATTCGCAAGAACTAGATGTCTCGTGAGAGACCAGGAAAGCCAGTCAAATCGTCTCAGCAGACATCTCAAAGACGTCTCAAAGACGTCTCAGCAGACATCTCAAAGACGTCTCAAAGACGTCTCAGCAGACATCTCAAAGACGTCTCAGTAGACATCTCAAAGACGTCTCAAAGACGTCTCAGCAGACATCTCAAAGACGTCTCAAAGACGTCCCAGCATCGCCTCAGATCTTCCCAAACACTCTGGTCTGTCACCTGTCACTTCCCCTCCGTCCCTCCTTCCCTGTCACTCCCTCACCCACAAACAAGGAACGTGAAGCAACACTCCGTCTCGCCTCGTGTTGAGACGGCACTCAGGTGCCAGAGCTTGCTGGCACCTCTTCCGTAATGAGTCCTTACCTGTCCTCTTTAACGGCACTCTCCTGTTGACACGCAGCTGTGCTCGTCTCGGTCTGGTTCACAGTATTTTCAGACTGTCTCGGACTGTTTTTCGACTGTCTCGGACTGTTTTTCGACTGTCTCGGACTGTTTTTCGACTGTCTCGGACTGTTTCAGACTGCCTCGGACTGTTTTTCGACTGCCTCGGACTGTTTTTCGACTGTCTCGGACTGTTTTTCGACTGTCTCGGACTGTTTTTCGACTGTCTCGGACTGTTTCAGACTGTCTCGAACTGTTTTTCGACTGTCTCGGACTGTTTTTCGACTGCCTCGGACTGTTTTTCGACTGTCTCGGACTGTTTCAGACTGTCTCGGACTGTTTTTGACTGCCTCGGACTGTTTTTCGACTGTCTCGGACTGTTTTTCGACTGTCTCAGACTGTTTTTCGACTGCCTCGGACTGTTTTTCGACTGTCTCGGACTGTTTCAGACTGTCTCGGACTGTTTTTCGACTGTCTCGGACTGTTTTTCGACTGTCTCGGACTGTTTTTCGACTGTCTCGGACTGTTTCAGACTGTCTCGGACTGTTTTTCGACTGCCTCGGACTGTTTTTCGACTGTCTCGGACTGTTTTTCGACTGTCTCGGACTGTTTTTCGACTGTCTCGGACTGTTTTTCGACTGTCTCGGACTGTTTCAGACTGTCTCGAACTGTTTTTCGACTGTCTCGGACTGTTTTTCGACTGCCTCGGACTGTTTTTCGACTGTCTCGGACTGTTTCAGACTGTCTCGGACTGTTTTTGACTGCCTCGGACTGTTTTTCGACTGCCTCGGACTGTTTTTCGACTGTCTCGGACTGTTTTTCGACTGTCTCGGACTGTTTTTCGACTGCCTCGGACTGTTTTTCGACTGTCTCGGACTGTTTTTCGACTGCCTCGGACTGTTTTTCGACTGTCTCGGACTGTTTTTCGACTGTCTCGGACTGTTTTTCGACTGTCTCGGACTGTTTTTCGACTGCCTCGGACTGTTTTTCGACTGTCTCGGACTGTTTCAGACTGTCTCGGACTGTTTTTGACTGCCTCGGACTGTTTTTCGACTGTCTCGGACTGTTTTTCGACTGTCTCAGACTGTTTTTCGACTGCCTCGGACTGTTTTTCGACTGTCTCGGACTGTTTCAGACTGTCTCGGACTGTTTTTCGACTGTCTCGGACTGTTTTTCGACTTTCTCGGACTGTTTTTTGACTGTCTCGGACTGTTTTTCGACTGCCTCGAACTGTTTTTCGACTGTCTCGGACTGTTTCAGACTGTCTCGGACTGTTTCAGACTGTCTCGGACTGTTTTTGACTGCCTCGGACTGTTTTTCGACTGTCTCGGACTGTTTCAGACTGTCTCGGACTGTTTCAGACTGTCTCGGACTGTTTCAGACTGTCTCGGACTGTTTTTCGACTGTCTCGGACTGTTTCAGACTGTCTCGGACTGTTTTTTGACTGTCTCGGACTGTTTCAGACTGCCTCGGACTGTTTTTTGAACCGTCTCGGAATGTTCCAGACTGCTCCAGACTGTTTCAGACTGCTTCAGACTGTTTCAGACTGCCTCAGAAAGTTTCAGACTGCTTCAGACTGCCTCAGACTGCTTCAGATTGCTTCAGACTGCCTCAGAATGCTTCAGACTGCCTCAGGCTGCTTCAGACTGCCTCACACTGCTTCAGACTGCTTCAGACTGCCTCAGACTGCTTCAGATTGCCTCAAACTGCTTCAGACTGCTTCAGACTGCTTCAGATTGCCTCAGACTGCTTCAAACTGCCTCAGACTGCTTCAGACTGCTTCAGACTGCTTCAGACTGCTTCAGACTGCCTCAAACTGCCTCAAACTGCTTCAAACAGCTTCAGACTGCCTCAAACTGCATCAAACTGCTTCAGAATGCTTCAGATTGTCTCGGACTGCCTCAGACTGCTTCAAACATCTTCAGAATGCTTCAGACTGCCTCAGACTGCATCAGACTGCCTCAGACTACTTCAGACTGCCTCAGACAGCTGAACCCCCCACGAGCCAAGATATTAAGCACGCAGTTAAGATATTTTTACACCATTACCGTCCCAAGCAACATAGTGAGGTGTGTAGGTCTCAGCTCTTCCAGGAGTCTTAAAAGCCAACGTTTTCTGCACCACCTTGGCCAGACTTAACAGACGAACTGGCGCCTCTGACCACCAGTTACTCTTGCCAGAAGGACGAAAAGTTGGGCAGTAATAGTTAGGAGAAAACCGGATGACGTTCTCACAGCATTAACGTTCCTAGACAAACACCAACTTTGTCCATAAGAGCAGCAGCGAGATGACGCGACGATTGGGCTATTGTTTGGGATTAATGGTACGATAACAGACCAGTAACACACACATACACTCCCCTGGGATGGTTCCCTAACTTGGGATTAATGGGTACGATAACAGACCAGTAACACACTCTCCTGGGATCGTTCCCTAACTTGGGGTTAATGGACGATAACAGACCAGTAACACACTCCTGGGATCGTTCCCTAACTTGGGTTTAATGGATACGATAACAGACCAGTAACACACTCCTGGGATCGTTCCCTAACTTGGGATTAAAGGATACGATAACAGACCAGTAACACACTCCTGGGATCGTTCCCTAACTTGGGATTAATGGGTACGATAACAGACCAGTAACACACTCATGGGAGGGTTCCCTAACTTGGGATTAATGGGTACGATAACAGACCAGTAACACACTCATGGGAGGGTTCCCTAACTTGGGATTAATGGGTACGATAACAGACCAGTAACACACTCTCCTGGGATGGTTCCACAACTTGAGATTAATGGGTACGATAACAGACCAGTAACACACTCCTGGGATCGTCCCCTAACTTGGGATTAATGGGTACGATAACAGACCAGTAACACACTCCTGGGATCGTTCCCTAACTTGGGATTAATGGGTACGATAACAGACCAGTAACACACTCCTGAGATCGTTCCCTAACTTGGGATTAATGGGACGAGAACAGACAAGTAACACACTCATGATATCGTTCCCTAACTTGGGATTAATGGGACGATAACAGGAGACCAGGAATACTAGTCTCGGGGATGATTTTAAAGCTTCCATTTCAAAGATTTCAAAGATTTCAAATTTTCAAATTTCAGATTTCAAAGCAAAGGCGTCGCTCACTTTCCCAATGCCTCACCAACTTGCCATCTTGGCCTGCCAGAGATAGTGAGGTAGAGAGGAAGGAGAAGGGATAAGAGAAGGGCGAGAAATGGGTGGAAATGGGGAAAATAGGGAAGAAGGAGGATTAGGAGGACGAGGATTAGGAGGAGGAGGATTAGGAGGAGGAGGATTAGGAGGAGGAGGATTAGGAGGAGGAGGATTAGGGGGAGGAGGATTAGGAGGAGGAGGATTAGGAGGAGGAGGATTAGGAGGAGGAGGATTAGGAGGAGGAGGATTAGAGAAGCGACACAATCACTGTATAACGGTGCTAAAAAAATATAACTAATGGGATATTATGCTGATTAAACTAATTATTTAAATTATTGCTAATTGCCCAGATTTGCCCAGAAGGGGGGTGGGGGGGGGGATGGAGAGAGCGATGCCCAAGGCTCCTGCCCAACCTCAGCATCCCTGGGAATAGGGATGCTGCAAGATATCTTCGCATCTCAGCTCCTTGTGAGTTGCAGGATCTATAAAGAGTAGTATAATTAAATTCCATTACGGTCTTACACAAAGAGCTTTTTATCCCCCTCGTTATATGGATATTTTTTGGGAGACGCGCGCGCACACGCGCGCATACGCATACACACACACACACACACACAAAAGAGGACCAAAGAGCCAAAGCTCAACCCCCGCAAGCACAAATAGGTGAGTACAAATAGGTGAGTACACACATACACACACACACACACATACACACACACACACACACACACACACACACACACACACACACACACACACACACACACACACACACACACACACACACACACACACACCAATTGAGTGACAGTTGAGAGGCGGGACCCAAGAGCCATAGCTCAAAACATACACAGACACACACTATAATATAAAAATATACATTATGTACACAGACTCGCACATACACGGAAATACACTCAAATACGCACGCACACACGCACACGCACACACACACGCACGCACACACGCACACGCACGCACACACACACACAGTGTCAGAGTAGGTGACAAATGGAATGCATTAGGCAGTGATGTGGTGGAGGCTGACTCCATACACAGTTTCAAGTGTAGATATGATAGAGCCCAATAGCCTCAGGAACCTGTACACCAGTTGATTGGCAGTTGAGAGGCGGGACCCAAGAGCCAGAGCTCAACCCCCGCAAGCACAGAAACACCACACACTTATATAATGCCAACATCCATACACTACAAAAACCTCAATATCATTTCCCTTCATATATATATATATATATATATATATATATTATGCAACAATGATCACAAAAACACTGATCCAAGTATGCAGAATAACCACATATGAAAAATAGAAAATGCTTAACGCGTTTTCTGCTAATTCGCCTTCATCAGAGCAAAGTAGAATCATTCTACTTTGCTCTGATGAAGGCGAATTAGCCGAAAACGCGTTAAGCATTTTCTATTTTTCATATGTGGTTATTCTGCATATATATATATATATATATATATATATATATATATATATATATATATATATATATATATATATATATATATATATATATATACATATATAGTTATATATCCATCCATGCTCTTATTCTCAAACGTAATTATTAAGTGAATCATTTATTTTCAGAATTCTAAGACATTCCACATTGCCTTACACACACAAGATGGGCGACCCGGCTGTGCCCGGGTCGATCCCAATTATGCCATTGTAGGTCAACACTTGTAGGTCAACACCCCTTAAAGGGGGGGAAAGGGTCAATATGACCGACCCCAATCCGGCTACGACCGTACCCCCCCTTCCACCACTCATCTTGCAAAGTTTAACGAGACTAGCCCTAGGCGTTTGGCCCCCCAGACCTTGGCTAGATAATCTATAAGATAGATATAACTGAGATAAATAGAACGGGCAAGTCGCCCTCTGGAAGGAGCCGAAGAAAGGAGACTTCGAGGTTTAATCTACCGTGAGAATCGTTTTTCATTCTTTCAACAATTGGGTTAAATTGACCGGAAGCTGACAGGTCTGTCAATTATGGGCTTTTAGATATCTCCCCCCCCCTCTCCTCACTCCACTCTAGCGGTTGTTAGGTCATGTTAGCTCACTATCTAACACGCTAACTACCGCTAACTAACTAGAACTAAGCTAATTTTCTTTATAATTGTATTTTATAATAATACAATGTTGATTGTATTACTATACTATAAAAATAACTTTTTGTCGGGGAGAGGAATCTTGTATATGTATATATATATATATATATATATATATATATATATATTCACTAGGGAGAGCGAAGGTGAGGGGAAAACGAGGGATAAAGAAGAAGGTAATCAATGGTAAGAGAAGGAGAGAGAGAGAGAGAGAGAGAGAGAGAGAGAGAGAGAGAGAGAGAGAGAGAGAGAGAGAGAGAGAGAGAGAGAGAGAGAGCGAGAGAGAGAGAGAGAGAGAGAGAGAGAGAGAGAGAGAGAGAGAGAGAGAGAGAACCAGGAAGATGTTTTCTCAGGTTAATTGGTCACTTTTCTCTGACAATATGACAAGATGGGAGTTTTATCGTGTATTTTGGACCCCCCCTTCCCTTCTCTCTCTCTCTCTCCTATTCTCTCTTCCGTTCTATCTCTCTCTCTTCCTCCCCATCCTACCTTTCCCTTCTCTCTCTCTCTCTCTCCCACACACGAGTCAGTCAAAGCTGCTTCAACAGATGGTTTCCAAAAAAGATATGAATGACGACCATAGAATCAGTTAGAGCATAAAATGAGATAGAAATTCCTTATCAATCACTTGGGCATCAGTTTTACATTCTCTAGAAATAACAAGAAAATCACCTGTAAATTACCAGTAAATCACTTGAAAATTTACATACATGACACCAACACAGTGCTTGTAAATCACGAGTGAATAGTATACAAATTACTTGCAATTAATGAGAAAAAACAACTTGGTCATTGAAAAATTACATGTAAATAACCAGGAACCTTGTCAATAACCCTCAAAACTGCTTGTAAATATGCTGGAAACTGCTTGTAAATGTGCTGGAAACTGTTTGTAAATATGCTGGAAACGGCTTGTAAATGTGCTGGAAACTGCTTGTAAATATGGTGGAAACTGCTTGTAAATGTGCTGGAAACTGCTTGTAAATATGCTGGAAACTGTTTGTAAATATGCTGGAAACTGCTTGTAAATATGCTGGAAACTGTTTGTAAATGTGCTGGAAACTGTTTGTAAATGTGCTGGAAACTGCTTGTAAATATGCTGGAAACTGCTTGTAAATATGCTGGAAACTGCTTGTAAATGTGCTGGAAACTGCTTGTAAATATCCCGGAAAAATACTTGTAAATGTCCTGGACACCACGTGTAAATATCCCAGACAAAAATAATTGTAAATAACCTAGGAGGATCTTCTTGTAAAATCTCTCCTAGAATTAGCTTCTTAAATCCTTTATAAATGACTTGAAAAGGCTTGGATATTGCTCCCTTTCATCATCGTGGGGTGGGGGTGTGGGGTGGGGGTGTGGGGGTGGGGGTGTGGGGGTGTGGGGTGGGGGGGGGGGGGAAGTGAGGGGTATTCTGATGATCTCCCTGGATACTTATCTCCATATATCTCCCAAAGACACATTGCTACATCGCCCACAGTACTGGGAAAAAAAAGGTAATGTATTTTGATATTGATGACTGGGTAAGGGTAGGCAGGGGGGGGGGCAAAGGGAGGGGGGGGGGAAATGGAAGGGGTTTAGGGAGGTGTAAGAAGCAGGAAGGTAAGGGGTAATGGG
Organism: Procambarus clarkii; assembly: GCF_040958095.1. Classification (NCBI taxonomy): domain Eukaryota; kingdom Metazoa; phylum Arthropoda; class Malacostraca; order Decapoda; family Cambaridae; genus Procambarus; species Procambarus clarkii. The sequence continues at coordinate 17,519,023 of NC_091208.1, read as the reverse complement.
TAGAGGGGGGGATATTAGAAAGTGGGGATTAGGAGAAAGAGGGAGGATTAAGAGATATGGGGGTTATAGGGTAGATAAGGGAATGGAAGAGGGGGTGAAATGGGTATCTGGAATGGGAGATAGAAGAAGGAAGAGAAGAAAAGAAGGAACAGGAAGAGGACGATGAATCAGGAGACAGGAAAGAACATAGATGATTGCCAAGGATTGCAGAAGACAAATATCAGTTTATTTAGTATTAAAATATTATTGTAATCATATTATTTAATATCATTATCTTTTCTGTTGATAGTTTCTCAATTGATCTTATTTTTTGTGGCCTTTGTTATAAAGTTATTATATAAATTTTGTTATATATATATATATATATATATATATATATATATATATATATATATATATATATATATATATATATATATATATATTACGGGTTAACAAATACAATTTGACTTGCCCACATGTCTTGTATTAATACAACAACCCCCAGGATACTGAATACAACATTACTGGCTGTATTAATACACTGAACTTTGTATTCAGACGGACATACACGAATATATATATATATATATATATATATATATATATATATATATATATATATATATATATATATATATATATATATATATATATATATATATATATATATATATGTGTGTGTATATCACGAAAATAAACACGTGATTAAGAATGTGACAATGTCAGACCACGGAGGAAAAATGAAACAGGAAATTTCCTTAAGTACTTTCGTATATTAAATACATCTTCAGAAGGTCACCTTCTGAAGATGTATTTAATATACGAAAGTACTTAAGGAAATTTCCTGTTTCATTTTTCCTCCGTGGTCTGACATTGTCATATATATATATATATATATATATATATATATATATATATATATATACGCGGGCCTCGAACCTCTGGCTGTCTGTCTGTCTGTCTCTCTTGGTCCTCGTAGCCAGTGGGTCAGCGTTTTCGACTCGTATGTGACCTGGTCCTCGCCCGTTTCAATCACTAGGATCATACGAGCCTCGAACCTGGGACCACTAAACGTGAGCCTGTAGTTCTATTCTGACCACACAAGGGGGGGGGGGGCAATTCACGTATGTAAGGGTCTCAAGAGAGATACCTAACTGGTATTCAACTGAGACTTTATAAGATTTTCCTCTCAATTCCTGCTTTTCGCCGCAGGAATCGAACCCGAGACCTTGCGATTGGGACATTGACCGCACTCTAGCCACACACACACACACACACACACACACCGCAAATCACCATATACTTCACACTAAATTGCTTTAATAACGAGCCTAACTGGCTACAAAAAATTACCGCCAAGATCACACACACAATTATAAATTACCTACCGCCATTCACAGGTCAAAGGTCAGCCGATATAGGAGAATAACGGAAATTAATTTGCGGGAGCAAAGCGTAACTCATTCCACCCAAAGCCAATTACCATTGAAACCCAAGTCTTTCCCCTCGTATCATCACCTTTGATCAAGAATACCCGCTCCCTGAAATAGGATTAGAAACGTGAATAAAATGTGAATATTAATATTATGGGAATATATATATATATATATATATATATATATATATATATATATATATATATATATATATATATATATATATATATATATATATATATATATATATGGAAGGGGGTACCACCTCTGGCTGGAATAAGGGGGACCCATAGCCTCGGAGGAAAGCACACATAATGCATTAGAGGGAATGTTTAGGTCCCCTCCAATACAGTTTCTGTGTGCTTTTTTCCTACCACCCCCTTCCTTTTGTGTTTTTTTGTGCTTTAATATATATATATATATATATATATATATATATATATATGTCGTACCTAGTAGCCAGAACTCACTTCTCAGCCTACTATTCAAGGCCCGATTTGCCTAATAAGCCAAGTTTTCCTGAATTAATATATTTACTATAATTTTTTTCTTATGAAATGATAAAGCAACCCTTTTCTCTATGTATGAGGTCAATTTTTTTTTATTGGAGTTAAAATTAACGTAGATATATGACCGAACCTAACCAACCCTACCTAACCTAACCTAACCTATATTTATAGGTAAGGTTAGGTTAGGTAGCCAAAAAAAGCTAGGTTAGGTTAGGTTAGGTAGGTTAGGTAGACGAAAAAACATTAATTCATGAAAACTTGGCTTATTAGGCAAATCGGGCCTTGAATAGTAGGCTGAGAGGTGCGTTCTGGCTATTAGGTACGACATATATATATATATATATATATATATATATATATATATATTTAAAGGTTACAAGATATATATTGGATGATACAAAGAGTGCTTAAAGGTTATGGATCTCTTGAAGCTCCTCCGCTTCCGGACAGGAACCGAGGATGCAGCAGGCGTTTTCCCTCTGGATCGCCACACTGAGGCGCTGAAACAAAGAACTGGCAGCTCTTGGGTCTCTGGTGACGTCAATGAGCTTGGAACCCAATTCCTTAAGAATTGGAATCCCAAGGCACTCTTACCTCAGGGGCCATGCGTCTCAGAAGCAATGGGAACAAAGGTGTATCGACCTTCCAATCGCCTGTACTTGAGTGATTTTGCTGTTTCCCTGTGGTTGGCCGCCCCACCTGCTTGATCAGCACCGAAGTGTACATAGGTGTCAGCCAGTGTGGACACACACACGTGTAGTCCCACACCAACTGTTTAACCCTTTTCCAAGGGAATACAGTGATGCCATCTGGGCAAATTGCGGGGAAATCCGGGTTTTGGACCCCTAGGATGCGAGGTTCTCTCTCTGCTGGGCACTGAGCTGAGACGAAGCTCCTCTTGATGATGTCATTGACCTCGTCGTGTCTTGCATGCCAGCCCTTTGTGCTTCCGCAATGCAACCCATGCAGTCCATATTGGTCTGCTTCCACCCTGTTGCAAATACACTTGTATTCAGTGTGAATTGGGGCACCAAGGCGGAGGGCCACTGCTACACGAAGGGATTCTGGGCCTAGACGCGTGCCCATTGCTGACATGGGTACTGCCAGGAGGAAGTCTCCTGCATGGGGGGCACGCACTGCTCTGAGGCGGGCTTTCTCCTTGTCTGATGTTGCGGCGCTGAACATGGCATCAGCTACTTTTTCCACTAGTGGGTGGTCCCAGCATGAGTATTTGTGTGTTTTGTTGGTTCTATGATATATATATATATATATATATATATATATATATATATATATATATATATATATATATATATATATATATATATATTTTTTTTTAGAGAGAGAGAGAGAGAGAGAGAGAGAGAGAGAGAGAGAGAGAGAGAGAGAGAGAGAGAGAGAGAGAGAGAGAGAGAGAGAGAGAGAGAGAGAGAGAGAGAGAGAGAGAGAGAGAGAGAGAGAGACGTGGGATGTGAAAATTGTGCAGAACGAGGTCCTATAACTCTCAATACCAACAGGAGGGTACCAGGGCAGGTAGGTAGGTGGCCTGTGTAGCGAAGGAATTACGACCTTCAGAGATAATGCTAAGATATAAATAAAGATGGTGGAAGAGAGGGCGAGAGATAAGAGATGGAATTATCGCGCGCACACACACACACACACACACACACACACACACACACACACACACACACACACACACACACACACACACACACACACACACACACACACACACACACACGTAGGTGACGTAACACCTAATCTATCTCCTGAGGCACATATAAATAGGATAACGACAGCAGCGTACTCTACACTGGCAAAAGTTAGAACATCATTCAGAAACCTAAGTAAGGAGGCATTTAGGGTGCTTTACACTACCTACATGAGGCCAGTCTTAGAGTATGCCGCCTCATCATGGAGTCCCCATCTGAAGAAGCATATAAGGAAACTGGAAAATGTTCAGAGGTTCGCAACGAGACTCGTCCCAGAGTTACGAGGGATGGTGTATGAGGAGCGCCTGAGGGAACTGTGCCTTACGACACTAGAAAGAAGAAGGGAGAGAGGGGACATGATAGGAACGTATAAAATACTCAGAAGGATTGACATAGTGGACATAGACGAAATGTTCACAAGGAATAGTAACAGAACGAGAGGACATGGGTGGAAGCTGGAAACTCAGATGAGTCACAGAGATGTTAGGAAGTTTTCTTTTAGCGTGAGAGTAGTGGGAAAATGGAATGCACTTAAGGAACAGGTTCTGGAAGCAAATACTATTCATAATTTTAAAACCAGGTATGATAGAGAAATAGGACCGGAGTCATTGCTGTACACAACCGATGCTCGAAAGGCGGGATCCAAGAGTCAATGCTCGATCCTGCAGACACAACTAGGTGAGTATACACCGTTGAAAGAGAATAACAAATCACAGGCACAGTCATAAAGCAGTGACATATTACTGGCTGTGAGCCGTTACACTTCCTGGGTGTTAGGTGTAAAAGGTATTACACACACACACACACACACACACACACACACACACACACACACACACACACACACACACACACACACACACAGGGATGGGTTCAGGGATGGCAGGTCCTGCCTCACAGGGTTACTTGAATTCTACGACCAGGCAACAAAAATAAGGCAAGAAAGAGAAGGGTGGGCAGACTGCATATTTTTGGATTGTCAGAAAGCCTTTGATACAGTGCCACACAAGAGGCTAGTGCGAAAGTTGGAGATGCAGGCTGGAGTGAGAGGGAAGGTACTCCGGTGGATAGAGGAATACCTAAGCAACAGGAGACAACGAGTCTGTGTGAGGGGTGAGGTCTCAGATTGGCGAGACGTCACAAGTGGAGTCCCGCAGGGGTCAGTCCTTGGACCTATACTGTTTCTGGTATATGTAAATGATCTCCCAGAGGGTATAGATTCGTTCCTCTCAATGTTTGCCGACGATGCAAAAATTATGAGGAGGATTGAAACAGAGGATGATAGTAGGAGGCTACAAGATGACCTGGATAGACTGAGTGAATGGTCCAACAAATGGCTGTTGAAGTTCAACCCGAGTAAATGCAAAGTAATGAAACTAGGCAGTGGAAACAGGAGGCCAGGCACAGGATACAGAATAGGAGATGAAGTACTTAATGAAACAGACAGAGAGAAAGATCTAGGAGTTGATATCACACCAAACCTGTCTCCTGAAGCCCACATAAAGAGAATAACGTCTGCGGCATATGCGAGGCTGGCTAACATCAGAACGGCGTTCAGGAACCTGTGTAAGGAATCATTCAGAATCTTGTACACCACATATGTAAGACCAATCCTGGAGTATGCGGCCCCAGCATGGAGCCCGTACCTTGTCAAGCACAAGACGAAGCTGGAAAAAGTCCAAAGGTATGCTACTAGACTAGTCCCAGAACTAAGAGGCATGAGTTATGAGGAAAGGCTGCGGGAAATGCACCTCACGACACTGGAAGACAGAAGAGTAAGGGGGGACATGATCACAACCTACAAAATCCTCAGGGGAATCGACCGGGTAAACAAGGACGAACTTTTCAACACTGGTGGGACGCGAACAAGGGGACACAGGTGGAAGCTGAGTACCCAAATGAGCCACAGAGACGTTAGAAAGAACTTTTTCAGTGTCAGAGTAGTTAGCAAATGGAATGCATTAGGAAGTGATGTGGTGGAGGCTGACTCCATTCACAGTTTCAAATGTAGATATGATAGAGCCCAATAGGCTCAGGAATCTGTACACCAGTTGATTGACGGTTGAGAGGCGGGACCAAAGAGCCAGAGCTCAACCCCCGCAAGCACAATTAGGTGAGTACAATTAGGTGAGTACACACACACACACACACACACACACACACACACACACGAGGCAGAACCGCCTCGTGTGTGGCAGAACCGCCTTTCCCGCACGAGGCAGAAACAAATGGGCAAAGTTTCTTTCACCCTAAGTGCCCCTGTTACCTAGCAGTAAATAGGTACCTGGGAGTTAGTCAGCTGTCACGGGCTGCTTCCTGGGGTGTGTGTGTGTGTGTGTGGTGTGGGGGAAAAAAAAAGTAGTTAGTAAACAGTTGATTGACAGTTGAGAGGCGGGCCGAAAGAGCAAAGCTCAACCCCCGCAAAAACACAACTAGTAAACACACACACACACACACACACACACACACACACACACACATAGTGGTCGTGGACCGAGACACACATATATACATGTGTCTGCGACACGTGTATCTTCTGCTTCCTGAGCAAGGCTTCAGAAAATGAGGTTCTGTGTTTGTGTGAAAATGATACTGAAATGAAAAGCGGGAAAGAGAAAGGGAAAGGAAGAGAGAGGGAGAAAGGGGTAAGTGATAGTGAAGATGATATGAAAGGTCCACCAGCTGGGACGACGAATAGCGTCCAAGACTATCATCATCCTTGAGACAATATCCCCCCCCCCCATCTCCACCCACACCTCTACATCTGTGGCACACTTTCTGGCCCTCATTGTGTCTTATCAAACACTTACAGATATCGTTCTCGATCTCCGACATCGAACTCACCTCGTCAACTTCTCATAATTGCTGAAGCTCCTAAGATCATTTAAACTCACATCCAAGTATTACTTAATTGTTTACCAAGCCATTCATACACATAAATGTTTCCAATGGTTTCATACTTTGAGACTAAATTAATATATATTTGGGGTTATAATTGACACCTGTTCCTAGGAGACAAAAGGAATTTTGATTCAGTTGGTAGCATTACTTTCTGTATTGACTGTAATATCACTTGCTCTAT
>NC_091208.1:17492299-17507299 GCF_040958095.1 Procambarus clarkii | reverse complement strand
GATGATGGTGGTGGTGATGGTGATGATGGTGATGGTGGTGATGATGGTGGTGATGGTGGTGATGGTGATGATGGTGATGGTGGTGATGGTGGTGGTGATGGTGGTGATGATGGTGGTGGTGATGGTGATGATGGTGATGATGGTGATGGTGGTGGTGATGGTGGTGATGATGGTGGTGATGGTGGTGGTGATGGTGGTGATGATGGTGGTGGTGGTGTTGGTGATGGTGATGATGGTGATGGTGGTTGGTGGTGATGGTGTTTAACCAGGTTGTAGCTACGTCATATGCATCATCTGGATCAAACAAGATGGCGCCTGGTAGAGCTCTGACGTCATATCCTGCGAACCAATCAACACAAATCAACCTTTCCCTCAAAATCATTCTCCCACGTTCTCTGACATTGCCCAAACGCTTCCACACCACCGTCCCTCCATCCCCGCCTCCCTCACGCCCTAGAATTTTTGTTAGGAATCCACCTCAAAAAAAAAGTTACTTTGCTTAAATGCCGACGAGATGAAGCCAGTACTCACCTAATTGTGCTTGCGCGGGTTGAGCTCTGGCTCTTTGGTCCCGCCTCACAACCCTCAATCAATCAGACCAGTGTCTTGGTCTGGGAGATATATATATATATATATATATATATATATATATATATATATATATATATATATATATATATATATATATATAATATTCAAATGTGAAAGTTGATATACCGAATGCACGCTAGCGCATGCACGCACGTACGTGCACACACACTCAAACGCACATGCGCGCACGCACACACACACGATCCACACAAACAAGAAATAATTACTTCTACATCAGAACAGCAAACAAACAGAACATGCTAAGAGGTCCAGCGACCGCGATAAACTAGACCTTCAAATTTGGGTACATAACAGAACCCAAAAGGCTCGGCAGTACCCTAATACAGCAAGTTGTTGTTGTTGTTGTTTTAGATTTAGCTACTCAGAACGAAGTGTCCATGTAGCACGGGCTATGGCGAGCCCGTAACTCGTACAGCAATTCACAGTAGCTTAAGAGGTGAAAACCCAGAGAGAGAGATGAAGCCTAACCTTAGACAAGCACAACTAGGTGAGCACAAGTAGGAGAATATGGATGAAGATAGATGCTGGGGTCAGATGAAGATGGATGCTGGGGTCAGGTGAAGATGGATGCTGGGGTCAGGTGAAGATGGCTGCTGGGGTCAGATGAAGATGGATGCTGGGGTCAGGTGAAGATGGATGCTGGGGTCAGGTGAAGATGGATGCTGGGGTCAGGTGAAGATGGATGCTGGGGTCAGGTGAAGATGGATGCTGGGGTCAGATGAAGATGGATGCTGGGGTCAGATGAAGATGGATGCTGGGGTCAGATGAAGATGGATGCTGGGGTCAGGTGAAGATGGATGCTGGGGTCAGATGAAGATGGATGCTGGGGTCAGGTGAAGATGGATGCTGGGGTCAGGTGAAGATGGATGCTGGGGTCAGATGAAGATGGATGCTGGGGTCAGATGAAGATGGATGCTGAGGTCAGATAAAGATGGATGCTGGGGTCAGATAAAGATGGATGCTGGGGTCAGGTGAAGATGGATGCTGGGGTCAGATGAAGATGGATGCTGGGGTCAGATGAAGTGACATTGCCAGCATATGGACCAGGATAAGATTCTGCCCTCAGAAACCTGAACTCATTAGGGTTTCTGCATACCACGTACGTCAGACCAATTCTTTAACATGCAGCGCCTGAATAGAGCTCATTAGATATACAGCAAAGAGAAGACCGAGATAAAACTAGACAATTGATAGTCGTGATGGTGGCACAGGGGGAAGGAAGATTATAGAAACCTTATAGCCAAGGAAGATTATAAGATTATAGCAAATCATGCAATGTTGATCAGGTCTTCAAACTTTCAAAATCACAGATCTTCAAACTTTCAAAATCACAGGTCTTGAAGCTTTCAAAATCACAGGTCTTGTAGCTTTCAAAATCATAGGTCTTCAAACTTTCAAAATCACAGATCTTCAAACTTTCAAAATCACAGGTCTTCAACCTTTCAAAATCACAGGTCTTGAAGCTTTCAAGATCACAGATCTTCAAACTTTCAAAATCACAGGTCTTGAAGCTTTCAAAATCACAGGTCTTCAAACTTTCAAAATCACAGGTCTTCAAACTTTCAAAATCACAGATCTTCAAACTTTCAAAATCACACGCCTTCAAACTTTCAAAACCCAAGTTTTCATCCAAGCGCTTGAATGAACTTCAGACAGATGTTTCAGCTTTTGAAACGTCAAATGAAAGGCCACTCACGGAACAATTGGGCACGAAAAAAAGAGTCTGTTCATAGCTTAGATTACTTGACTGAAACTTTTGGTTGATATGAATGAAGAAAACCATTTTTGAAGTTGAGAACCTTGCAACCACGATCATCAATACTGTTGGTATGCACTGTCTTGTTTTTCAGGCCAGACGGAAGCGATTGGGGAGTAGACAGTCATGGCTACCCAATGATGGAGGGTCGAGAATGAAGTTCCTCCAATATATATATATATATATATATATATATATCAGTTTACACGAAAAAAAAGAGAGATTACTGACGGAGATTGTCAAGAATCATACTCCAGTAAATTGATTGATTTATGCAGATTAAGCCAAGAGATAGCATGGGCATGAATAACCCGAATGATGTTTTAAAGTAGATGTTTTTTTAAGGAAGTTTTCAAGTTGACCTCTGACCTGACCTCCATCCTTGGTGTATCTGCACACATAACACTGAGGAATGAAGACAGGTGACCACACAAGGAAGTAACAGGATCTTCGGAGTAATGGATCAACATTTACCCGATGTCTTCGCTATAAGGAAGGACTAGTGAGGTTCGAAGACCAATAAACATGTCCGAAATTCCGTCCGTCCGAAAAGTCCGAAAATAAACATGTCCGAAAAAATGGTCCGGAATTCTCGCGGTTGTAATTTTCGCTTTATCTGACCTAGCCGAGCGGACAGCACGCTGGACTTGTGATCCTGTGGTCCCGGGTTCGATCCCAGGCGCCGGCGAGAAACAATGGGCAGAGTTTCTTTCACCCTATGCCCCTGTTACCTAGCAGTAAAATAGGTATCTGGGTGTTAGTCAGCTGTCACGGGCTGCTTCCTGGGGGTGGAGGCCTGGTCGAGGACCGGGCCGCGGGGACACTAAAGCCACGAAATCATCTCAAGATAACCTCAAGATAACGGGGTAGAGTAGGAGGTGGTGAGTCAGCAAGTGAGTCAGAGAGAGAAAAAGAGAGAGAGAGAGAGAGAGAGAGAGAGAGAGAGAGAGAGAGAGAGAGAGAGAGAGAGAGAGAGAGAGAGAGAGAGAGAGAGAGAGAGAGAGAGAGAGAGAGAGAGAGAGAGAGAGAGAGAGAGAGAGAGAGACAGAGACAGACAGAGACAGAGAGAGAGAGAGAGAGAGAGAGAGAGAGAGAGAGAGAGAGAGAGAGAGAGAGAGAGAGAGAGAGAGAGAGAGAGAGAGAGAGAGAGACAGAGACAGAGACAGACAGACAGACAGACAGACAGACAGACAGACAGACAGACAGACAGACAGACCTACCAGCAAGACCAAGGACAATAGATTCCCATTCCAGCAAACTATATGAATTTTCAAGAATGTCTGATATGAAAATTTTAAAGAAAAGGAAATCAGTAGAGACACCAGATCCCCTCAGACTCCCAGCAAGACTCCTTAACACCAAGGTTTAACAGCCCAACTCCTTGGAGAGTCTACGACGCAGCCTCTATTGACTTCCAAAGAAGAATCTGACAGATGTAATCCAATATATATATTAATAAACACCTAATCCCATTTTGCTTTCAAGAGCCTCCCAGAGAGTGATATGGCGGTGGGCCTTCAAGACCGTCTGAAGGTATTGACATAAGTAATGCATCTATAACCATGATGGAAATGCTCCTTCTAGCGCGGATTTTTGGAGGTTATGGAGCGGGGGGGGGAGAATATCCCCAAAACTACCGGGTTCCCCACGTGCCTTGTCAATACTGGTTCCGGATACGAGGGTTCACAGGAAAGGAAGGTGGGTGTGTTTGTGGTGCAAAGGGTGTAGCCCCTTCCTCCTTTCCGTTATTTTAAGCACTTTCATCAATGCAATTCGCTTGGATTGGTCGGTTGAGCGACGGATTTGCGTCTTGCAGGATCGGTGTTCGATTCCCCGATGGTCCAAGTGATTGGGTAGTGTTTATTTTTTTCCGTCTTCATATCCTAGCTGCTTGTCCTCATGTCCCAGCTCCATGTCCTCATATCCCAGCTCCTTGTCCTCATATCCCAGCTCCTTGTCCTCATGTCCCAGCTCCATGTCCTCATGTCCCAGCTCCATGTCCTCATATCCCAGCTCCTTGTCCTCATGTCCCAGCTCCATGTCCTCATATCCCAGCTCCTTGTCCTCATATCCCAGCTCCTTGTCCTCATGTCCCAGCTTCTTGTCCTCATATCCCAGCTCCTTGTCCTCATATCCCACCTTGTCCTATCCCAGCTCCTTGTCCTCATATCCCACCTTGTCCTATCCCAGCTCCTTATCCTCATATCCCAGCTCCTTGTCCTCATATCCCAGCTCCTTGCCCTTCCAAATAGTCTTTCTAGATGGCGTTTACAAACGTGTTGATAGTTGCTTCAAGCAATTTAAACAAGTGATTGCATCTTTCCAAATATTAAAAAATAAACAATTAATTAATATTCCTTTAATAAACATTACTGTAATTTGTTTAGGAATACCTGACCGCTAAAATATTTGATAATATTTAATAAAAATATCTGCAAATATTTCTAGCAAGGCCCCCATCATGGAACATATGGTGGGAACACAGGACTTCGGATTCGTAGTCCTGAGGTTCCGGGTTCGATCCCCGGTGGAGGCGGAAACAAATGGGCAGAGTTTATTTCATCATGATGCTCCCTGTTTACCTAGCAGGAAATTGGTACCTGGGAGTTAGACAGCTGCTACGGGCTGCTTCCTGGGTGTGTGTAACAAAATAGAGGCCTGGTCGAGGACCGGGCCGCGGGGACGCTAAGCCCCGAAATCATCTCAAGATAACCTCAAGATAACCTGACCATATCAACACAGAAGATATCCTGACAATAAACACTAAGATAATTGTCATATTACAAAGACAATAGGAGACTAGAGATTGGCGAAGCACTACACCGTAAACACACCCATCAACAGCCAGTTAGAGGAGCTTGTTAAGAGGCAGTGGACCTATTGATTCGAAGTAAGGCGCTTCATCTCACTCTCAGCTACACTATTCAGCTCCGGATACCAAACTGTATCCACTTATATCACCACCATCCCCACTACTATCACCACCATCTCTCTCACCAACGTCACCACCACTCTCACCAACCCCCCACCACCACCACCAACCACTCACCACCACCACCACCACCACAAATATGAGCTTCTCAGACCCTTAGCGGAAATTCCCTGTGCAGTCGAGAGGAAAACTTCCTCATAAATGAGTGTTGCCAGCCGGAAGGGACAATTTTCTCACACACAGTGACAACAATATTCGCTCCTCGAGGCTTGGCCAGTGAGAATGTTAGGGGAAAAGTCTTCTTTTTTAACCCTCTTTTTGATAGCACACTATTAATTCATATTTACAACCATGCATGGGTAAAGGCAAAGCTGGTATTACGAAAAAATGGCTACAGGAGTTGAATCTCACGTCATGGGGGGAGACATGATTACCACATACAAAATTCTCAGGAGGGGGGTGGACTGATAGGATAAAGGACAGAGTATTTAATGGGAGCTTAATATCCCAAGTGAGTCACAGAGACATAAGAAATAATTTTGTTCAGTGTCAGAGTAGTTAGGCAGTGATGTGGTGGAGGCTGACTCCATACACAGTTTCAAATGTAGATATGATAGAGCCCAATAGGCTCAAGGACCTTGTATACCAGTTGACTGACAGTTGAGAGGCGGGACCAAACAACCGAAGCTCAACCCCCGCAAGTAGAATTAGGTGAACACATTTAGGTGAGTGCACACACGCACACACACAGTACGCCCAAATATCTATCGCCAGGAGACCCAATATCTATCGCCAGAAGACCCAAATATCTATCGCCAGAAGACCCAAATATCTATCGCCAGAAGACCCAATATCTATCGCCAGAAGACCCAATATCTATCGCCAGAAGACCCAATATCTATCGCCAGAAGACCCAATATCTATCGCCAGAAGACCCAATATCTATCGCCAGAAGACCCAATATCTATCGCCAGAAGACCCAATATCTATCGCCAGAAGACCCCAATATCTATCGCCAGAAGACCCAATATCTATCGCCAGAAGACCCAATATCTATCGCCAGAAGACCCAATATCTATCGCCAGAAGACCCAATATCTATCGCCAGAAGACCCAATATCTATCGCCAGAAGACCCAATATCTATCGCCAGAAGACCCAATATCTATCGCCAGAAGACCCAATATCTATCGCCAGAAGACCCAATATCTATCGCTAGAAGAAGGTTCCTCTAATTACCTGAATTTACCTGAGGGCTACTCTCAAGTGGCCTCGAGGGGGGGAAACAAAACCAGCGGCTTGTCAACTGTTCCCCTTATTATTCCTCAGGACTCTTTCCATCAAGAATTTAAAATGAACTAATATTTTGACATTTACAGTTTCGGCGGGTAGGAGGTTCCACGGGTTTATACAGTTACGGCGGGTAGGAGGTTCCACGGGTTTATACAGTTACGGCGGGTAGGAGGTTCCACGGGTTTATACAGTTTCGGCGGGTAGGAAGTTCCACGGGTTTATACAAATTTCGGCGGGTAGGAAGTTCCACGGGTTTATACAGTTTCGGTGGGTAGGAGGTTCCACGGGTTTATACAGTTTCGGCGGGTAGGAGGTTCCACGGGTTTATACAGTTTCGGCGGGTAGGAGGTTCCACGGGTTTATACAGTTTCGGCGGGTAGGAGGTTCCACGGGTTTATACAGTTTTGGCGGGTAGGAGGTTCCACGGGTTTATACAGTTTCGGCGGGTAGGAGGTTCCACGGGTTTATACAGTTTCGGCGGGTAGGAGGTTCCACGGGTTTATATCCCTGTAGGGTGGAAAAGACATCTTCTACCTTCTATCCTTCACTGTGGCTTGTTGAACTTGAGGTTCTTGATCCTTATATGGATCATTTGACGTCTTAAAGTAGTTAACATCCTCCAAACTGTTCGGTACTTGAAATGTCCGGACGAGCTCAGTGCCACGAATGCCATCGCGGCTTGGCACTCCTCCTACGAAAAGGCACAAGGGAAGGGAACTATTAGGGGGGAAAGCGCCAAGCCATTACGACTATATAGCACCGAAAAGGCACAAGGGAAGGGAACTATCAGGGGGAAAGCGCCAAGCCATTACGACTATATTGCACCGAAAAGGCACAAGGGAAGGGAACTATCAGAGGGAAAGCGCCAAGCCATTACGACTATATAGCACCGAAAAGGCACAAGATAAACACTAGATAAGGATGAAGGACATGCAACAATTCGCGTTACCTGAGCTAACGAGGGCGAACTATACCGCGTCCGTTACCAAGAAGAACTGAGGCTGAGCGGACAGCACGCTGGGCACGTGATCCTGTGGTCCCGGGTTCGATCCTGGGCGCCGGCGAGAAACAATGGACAGAGTTTCTTTCACCCTATGCCTCTGTTAACTAGCATTAAAATAGGTACCTGGGTGTTAGTCAGCTGTCACGGGCTGCTTCCTGGGGGTGGAGGCCTGGTCGAGGACCGGGCCGAGGGGACACTATAGCCCCGAAATCATCTCAAGATAACCTCAAGGTAGGCCACTGGATTCCCAGAATACGTAAGAGGACATGTTAGCGACATGAAAGATTTCAATGGAGAATTAAAAACGAAAATGGAACAAAAGAAGCATTGTTCAAAGCTAAGAACAGCAAAACGGAGGGATAATAGATGGAAACTTAGTTAAAAAAAAAAGAAAAAATTAACTTCTTTACTGTTTGAGTTAAGAAGTCAAATGTCTTAAACAATCAAGTGTTCGAAGCGTACTCAATACGCATTTTTAAGCATAAATATGACACATATCCATGAACCTTCCAAGCCTATCTAAGTGGCGTGGGTGAATGAACACATCCACAAGGGCCGTGACGAGGATTCGAACCTCCGTCTGAGAGCATCCCAGCCTTAATCGACTGAGTCGTAGCTCAGTCGATTAAGGCAGCGTCTGAGGGGATGCTTTCGAACGTAAGTTCGAATCCTCGTCACGGCCCTTGTGGATGTGTTCATTTGATGCATCACGCTATTGTAATTTGTGTAATACGTGGGTGAGAGAATCAACACGATAATAGAAACAAACAAATATCTATTGACTCAAGTTCCACTCCGCAATTCGCTTTGAATGCTTCGTTAGCGAGACTGTTCAGTAATAACGAGACTGGACTGATTTCTTTTGCAAGCAGCATTCTTGGAGCCAAATTAGATTCGATCGTAAGAAAATGTCACTGTCGATGCAAGATGGTTCGATATTCTTGACCAATACGAGTGTCGCTTGGTCTGTCTGTCTGTCTGTCTGTCTCTTCCTTGTCACCTCCTCCATTTTCTCCCTTCTATCCATTACCCCTCATCCTATCTTATATATATATATTGTGGGACCCAGTACCTGAAGCATGGAATATATAACCTAATTAAACGAACAATTTCCTTTTGCATGCAAATAATAAAATGTAAATTCTTGTTTTATTTCAGGAGAATTTGAGAATTCTACAAGACCACAGGGAGAGAGAGAGAGAGAGAGAGAGAGAGAGAGAGAGAGTGAGAGAGTGAGAGAGAGAGAGAGAGAAACAGAGACACACAGAGCCAAATGAGAGTCTGATCCCCAGGGAAAAAGATACATCACCTACCGAAAACTCCCCACCAATGGGTCATCATTTCCCCACATTGCTGAACACTGCTCAGAGCTTCCTCTCTCTCTCTCTCTCCTCACACACACACACTGTCTCTTCTGCAACATTACACGAATTAAACACCCACGACCGGCATCCATCAAGCATTTATACGTGTCCACTGACGGAGCCTGTAACATGTCTCCTTGATATGGTGTGTGAAAATACTCCCCAACTTTCGATCCTTTTAGCCATCTGTCAGGGTGTAGTGGTTGGCGAACCGGTTATGTCAGCACGTGTGATATATATATATATATATATATATATATATATATATATATATATATATATATATATATATATATATATATATATATATATATATATATATATATATATATATATGTCGTACCTAGTAGCCAGAACGCATTTCTCAGCCTACTATGCAAGGCCCAATTTGCCTAATAAGCCAAGTTTTCATGAATTAATTGTTTTTCGACTACCTAACCTACCTAACCTAACCTAACCTAACTTTTTCGGCTACCTAACCTAACCTAACCTATAAAGATAGGTTAGGTTAGGTTAGGTAGGGTTATTTAGGTTTGCTCATATATCTACGTTAATTTTAACTCCAATAAATTTTTTTTTACCTCATACATAATGAAATTTGTAGTTTTATCATTTCATAAGAAAAAAATTAGAGAAAATATATTAATTCAGGAAAACTTGGCTTATTAGGCAAATCGGGCCTTGCATAGTAGGCAGAGAAGTGCGTTCTGGCTACTAGGTACGACATATATATATATATATATATATATATATATATATATATATATATATATATATATATATATATATATATATATATATATATATATGTGTGTGTGTATATCACGAAAACAAACACGTGATTAAGAATGTGACAATGTCAGACCACGGAGGAAAATGAAACAGGAATTTCCTTAAGTACTATCGTATATTAAATACATCTTCAGAAGGATTCCTTCTGAAGATGTATTTAATATACGAAAGTACTTAAGGAAATTCCTGTTTCATTTTCCTCCGTGGTCTGACATTGTCATATATATATATATATATATATATATATATATATATATATATATATATATATATATATATATATATATATATATATATATATACAATCTTTGGACAACACCCACCAGTGGGACTCGAACCCAGAAAGCACAACTACCTTCCAGTAGCTGGCATAACTAGTATGCTTTAACCCACTACGCCATCAGACCTTACAAAAGAAGTAGATAGTTCGAGATATATATATCTCAAACATCTCTACCTCCCGAAGGCACCAGATGAGTGAGGGGTCAGTCTGCAATTTTCGTCAAGCCACTGTCAATGTGAGAGAACTCGTGTCCAGCTTATAAGCCTATACTTGCATAAACCACAAGTGAAGATAAACAATCTTTGGACAACACCCACCAGTGGGACTCGAACCCAGAAAGCACAACTACCTTCCAGTAGCTGGCATAACTAGTATGCTTTAACCCACTACGCCATCAGACCTTACAAAAGAAGTAGATAGTTCGAGATATATATATCTCAAACATCTCTACCTCCCGAAGGCACCAGATGAGTGAGGGGTCAGTCTGCAATTTTCGTCAAGCCACTGTCAATGTGAGAGAACTCGTGTCCAGCTTATAAGCCTATACTTGCATAAACCACAAGTGAAGATAAACAATCTTTGGACAACACCCACCAGTGGGACTCGAACCCAGAAAGCACAACTACCTTCCAGTAGCTGGCATAACTAGTATGCTTTAACCCACTACGCCATCAGACCTTACAAAAGAAGTAGATAGTTCGAGATATATATATCTCAAACATCTCTACCTCCCGAAGGCACCAGATGAGTGAGGGGTCAGTCTGCAATTTTCGTCAAGCCACTGTCAATGTGAGAGAACTCGTGTCCAGCTTATAAGCCTATACTTGCATAAACCACAAGTGAAGATAAACAATCTTTGGACAACACCCACCAGTGGGACTCGAACCCAGAAAGCACAACTACCTTCCAGTAGCTGGCATAACTAGTATGCTTTAACCCACTACGCCATCAGACCTTACAAAAGAAGTAGATAGTTCGAGATATATATATCTCAAACATCTCTACCTCCCGAAGGCACCAGATGAGTGAGGGGTCAGTCTGCAATTTTCGTCAAGCCACTGTCAATGTGAGAGAACTCGTGTCCAGCTTATAAGCCTATACTTGCATAAACCACAAGTGAAGATAAACAATCTTTGGACAACACCCACCAGTGGGACTCGAACCCAGAAAGCACAACTACCTTCCAGTAGCTGGCATAACTAGTATGCTTTAACCCACTACGCCATCAGACCTTACAAAAGAAGTAGATAGTTCGAGATATATATATCTCAAACATCTCTACCTCCCGAAGGCACCAGATGAGTGAGGGGTCAGTCTGCAATTTTCGTCAAGCCACTGTCAATGTGAGAGAACTCGTGTCCAGCTTATAAGCCTATACTTGCATAAACCACAAGTGAAGATAAACAATCTTTGGACAACACCCACCAGTGGGACTCGAACCCAGAAAGCACAACTACCTTCCAGTAGCTGGCATAACTAGTAAGTTATAAGCTGGACACGAGTTCTCTCACATTGACAGTGGCTTGACGAAAATTGCAGACTGACCCCTCACTCATCTGGTGCCTTCGGGAGGTAGAGATGTTTGAGATATATATATCTCGAACTATCTACTTCTTTTGTAAGGTCTGATGGCGTAGTGGGTTAAAGCATACTAGTTATGCCAGCTACTGGAAGGTAGTTGTGCTTTCTGGGTTCGAGTCCCACTGGTGGGTGTTGTCCAAAGATTGTTTATCTTCACTTGTGGTTTATGCAAGTATAGGCTTATAAGCTGGACACGAGTTCTCTCACATTGACAGTGGCTTGACGAAAATTGCAGACTGACCCCTCACTCATCTGGTGCCTTCGGGAGGTAGAGATGTTTGAGATATATATATCTCGAACTATCTACTTCTTTTGTAAGGTCTGATGGCGTAGTGGGTTAAAGCATACTAGTTATGCCAGCTACTGGAAGGTAGTTGTGCTTTCTGGGTTCGAGTCCCACTGGTGGGTGTTGTCCAAAGATTGTTTATCTTCACTTGTGGTTTATGCAAGTATAGGCTTATAAGCTGGACACGAGTTCTCTCACATTGACAGTGGCTTGACGAAAATTGCAGACTGACCCCTCACTCATCTGGTGCCTTCGGGAGGTAGAGATGTTTGAGATATATATATCTCGAACTATCTACTTCTTTTGTAAGGTCTGATGGCGTAGTGGGTTAAAGCATACTAGTTATGCCAGCTACTGGAAGGTAGTTGTGCTTTCTGGGTTCGAGTCCCACTGGTGGGTGTTGTCCAAAGATTGTTTATCTTCACTTGTGGTTTATGCAAGTATAGGCTTATAAGCTGGACACGAGTTCTCTCACATTGACAGTGGCTTGACGAAAATTGCAGACTGACCCCTCACTCATCTGGTGCCTTCGGGAGGTAGAGATGTTTGAGATATATATATCTCGAACTATCTACTTCTTTTGTAAGGTCTGATGGCGTAGTGGGTTAAAGCATACTAGTTATGCCAGCTACTGGAAGGTAGTTGTGCTTTCTGGGTTCGAGTCCCACTGGTGGGTGTTGTCCAAAGATTGTTTATCTTCACTTGTGGTTTATGCAAGTATAGGCTTATAAGCTGGACACGAGTTCTCTCACATTGACAGTGGCTTGACGAAAATTGCAGACTGACCCCTCACTCATCTGGTGCCTTCGGGAGGTAGAGATGTTTGAGATATATATATCTCGAACTATCTACTTCTTTTGTAAGGTCTGATGGCGTAGTGGGTTAAAGCATACTAGTTATGCCAGCTACTGGAAGGTAGTTGTGCTTTCTGGGTTCGAGTCCCACTGGTGGGTGTTGTCCAAAGATTGTTTATCTTCACTTGTGGTTTATGCAAGTATAGGCTTATAAGCTGGACACGAGTTCTCTCACATTGACAGTGGCTTGACGAAAATTGCAGACTGACCCCTCACTCATCTGGTGCCTTCGGGAGGTAGAGATGTTTGAGATATATATATCTCGAACTATCTACTTCTTTTGTAAGGTCTGATGGCGTAGTGGGTTAAAGCATACTAGTTATGCCAGCTACTGGAAGGTAGTTGTGCTTTCTGGGTTCGAGTCCCACTGGTGGGTGTTGTCCAAAGATTGTTTATCTTCACTTGTGGTTTATGCAAGTATAGGCTTATAAGCTGGACACGAGTTCTCTCACATTGACAGTGGCTTGACGAAAATTGCAGACTGACCCCTCACTCATCTGGTGCCTTCGGGAGGTAGAGATGTTTGAGATATATATATCTCGAACTATCTACTTCTTTTGTAAGGTCTGATGGCGTAGTGGGTTAAAGCATACTAGTTATGCCAGCTACTGGAAGGTAGTTGTGCTTTCTGGGTTCGAGTCCCACTGGTGGGTGTTGTCCAAAGATTGTTTATCTTCACTTGTGGTTTATGCAAGTATAGGCTTATAAGCTGGACACGAGTTCTCTCACATTGACAGTGGCTTGACGAAAATTGCAGACTGACCCCTCACTCATCTGGTGCCTTCGGGAGGTAGAGATGTTTGAGATATATATATCTCGAACTATCTACTTCTTTTGTAAGGTCTGATGGCGTAGTGGGTTAAAGCATACTAGTTATGCCAGCTACTGGAAGGTAGTTGTGCTTTCTGGGTTCGAGTCCCACTGGTGGGTGTTGTCCAAAGATTGTTTATCTTCACTTGTGGTTTATGCAAGTATAGGCTTATAAGCTGGACACGAGTTCTCTCACATTGACAGTGGCTTGACGAAAATTGCAGACTGACCCCTCACTCATCTGGTGCCTTCGGGAGGTAGAGATGTTTGAGATATATATATCTCGAACTATCTACTTCTTTTGTAAGGTCTGATGGCGTAGTGGGTTAAAGCATACTAGTTATGCCAGCTACTGGAAGGTAGTTGTGCTTTCTGGGTTCGAGTCCCACTGGTGGGTGTTGTCCAAAGATTGTTTATCTTCACTTGTGGTTTATGCAAGTATAGGCTTATAAGCTGGACACGAGTTCTCTCACATTGACAGTGGCTTGACGAAAATTGCAGACTGACCCCTCACTCATCTGGTGCCTTCGGGAGGTAGAGATGTTTGAGATATATATATCTCGAACTATCTACTTCTTTTGTAAGGTCTGATGGCGTAGTGGGTTAAAGCATACTAGTTATGCCAGCTACTGGAAGGTAGTTGTGCTTTCTGGGTTCGAGTCCCACTGGTGGGTGTTGTCCAAAGATTGTTTATCTTCACTTGTGGTTTATGCAAGTATAGGCTTATAAGCTGGACACGAGTTCTCTCACATTGACAGTGGCTTGACGAAAATTGCAGACTGACCCCTCACTCATCTGGTGCCTTCGGGAGGTAGAGATGTTTGAGATATATATATCTCGAACTATCTACTTCTTTTGTAAGGTCTGATGGCGTAGTGGGTTAAAGCATACTAGTTATGCCAGCTACTGGAAGGTAGTTGTGCTTTCTGGGTTCGAGTCCCACTGGTGGGTGTTGTCCAAAGATTGTTTATCTTCACTTGTGGTTTATGCAAGTATAGGCTTATAAGCTGGACACGAGTTCTCTCACATTGACAGTGGCTTGACGAAAATTGCAGACTGACCCCTCACTCATCTGGTGCCTTCGGGAGGTAGAGATGTTTGAGATATATATATCTCGAACTATCTACTTCTTTTGTAAGGTCTGATGGCGTAGTGGGTTAAAGCATACTAGTTATGCCAGCTACTGGAAGGTAGTTGTGCTTTCTGGGTTCGAGTCCCACTGGTGGGTGTTGTCCAAAGATTGTTTATCTTCACTTGTGGTTTATGCAAGTATAGGCTTATAAGCTGGACACGAGTTCTCTCACATTGACAGTGGCTTGACGAAAATTGCAGACTGACCCCTCACTCATCTGGTGCCTTCGGGAGGTAGAGATGTTTGAGATATATATATCTCGAACTATCTACTTCTTTTGTAAGGTCTGATGGCGTAGTGGGTT
>NC_091208.1:17434799-17487299 GCF_040958095.1 Procambarus clarkii | reverse complement strand
GTCCAACTTCTCGTCCCCCTCACTGTGACTCTCTGACTCCTGACTGCTAGGTACTCCCTCACCAGAGCTTTTGCTCTCTGACTCTCAAGTTAGTAATCATTTGTGCCGTATTGAATCAAAGGCTTTTTGGCCGTCCAGAAATATGCAATCTGCCCAACCGTCTCTGTCCTATTTATATTAACTTTTATCATACAATTTCAGTAAGATTATTATGCATGATTTCCCTTCCCTGAAGCCATGTTGATGTTTGTTTCCATAACTAATTCTCTACAGGTGTGTAATAAGACAAATCTTAATGTTGTCTTGAGTCCGTTACAGACGATGTTTGAGAGTGTATGGTCTGAAGTGAAGTGTTCTCTATCTCCTTTCTGGTCAATTAGTACCACAATTGCCTTCTTCAAGCAGTTGGGCAGTTCCCCCTTTGTAATTGAATTAGTCAAGAGCAATGCTAGAGGTATGGTGAGGCTCTTTGTTGCTTCTTTTAACACCTTCGGTGATGTGTTGGCTGGGTCTGTGGCTTGAGTTGGTTGGTAATGGTATTTGTGTGGGTGCACACACACACACACACACACACACACACACACACACACACACACACACACACACACACACACACACACACACACACGTTATTTGCATCCTTGTTCTCTCTCTCTTGCGTGTCCTTCAAGGTCGATTCTTGCTTGGCAATCGATCCTCACCACCCGGACCACCCCGGACCACCCCGGTCCATCCCGGTCCACCCCCCGGACCACCCCGGTCCACTACGGTCCACCCCCGGTCCAGTTTCTCTCTCATATCAGCCATCACCACCACACCCTCGCTTAATACATGAAATATAAGGTGCAGGGGCCGTGGTGGTGGAGAGGGCGGTGGTGGAGAGGGCGGTGGTGGAGAGGCGGTGGTGGAGAGGGCGGTGGTGGAGAGGGCGGTGGTGGAGAGGGCGGTGGTGGAGAGGGCGGTGGTGGAGAGGGCGGTGGTGGAGAGGGCGGTGGTGGAGAGGGCGGTGGTGGAGAGGGCGGTGGTGTAGAGGCGTGGGGGAGAGGGCGGTGGTGGAGAGGGCGGTGGTGGAGAGGGCGGTGGTGGAGAGGGCGGTGGTGGAGAGGCGTGGTGGAGAGGGCGGTGGTGGAGAGGGAGGTGGTGGAGAGGGCGGTGGTGGAGAGGCGTGGTGGAGAGGGCGGTGATGGAGAGGGCGGTGGTGGAGAGGGCGGTGGTGGAGAGGCGTGGTGGTGGAGAGGGCGGTGGTGGAGAGGGCGGTGGTGGAGAGGGCGGTGGTGGAGAGGGCGGTGGTGGAGAGGCGGTGGTGGAGAGGGCGGTGGTGGAGAGGGCGGTGGTGGAGAGGCGGTGGTGGAGAGGGCGGTGGTGGAGAGGCGTGGGGGAGAGGCGTGGGGGAGAGGGCGTGGTGGAGAGGCGGTGGTGGAGAGGGCGGTGGTGGAGAGGCGGTGGTGGAGAGGGCGGTGGTGGAGAGGGCGGTGATGGAGAGGCGTGGGGGAGAGGGCGGTGGTGGAGAGGCGGTGGTGGAGAGGGCGGTGGTGGAGAGGGCGGTGGTGGAGAGGCGTGGGGGAGAGGGCGGTGGTGGAGAGGCGGTGGTGGAGAGGGCGGTGGTGGAGAGGGCGGTGGTGGAGAGGGCGGTGGTGGAGAGGGCGGTGGTGGAGAGGGCGGTGGTGGAGAGGGCGGTGGTGGAGAGGGCGGTGGTGGAGAGGGCGGTGGTGGAGAGGGCGGTGGTGGAGAGGGCGGTGGTGTAGAGGCGTGGGGGAGAGGGCGGTGGTGGAGAGGGCGGTGGTGGAGAGGGCGGTGGTGGAGAGGGCGGTGGTGGAGAGGCGTGGTGGAGAGGGCGGTGGTGGAGAGGGCGGTGGTGGAGAGGGCGGTGGTGGAGAGGCGTGGTGGAGAGGGCGGTGATGGAGAGGGCGGTGGTGGAGAGGGCGGTGGTGGAGAGGCGTGGTGGTGGAGAGGGCGGTGGTGGAGAGGGCGGTGGTGGAGAGGGCGGTGGTGGAGAGGGCGGTGGTGGAGAGGCGGTGGTGGAGAGGGCGGTGGTGGAGAGGGCGGTGGTGGAGAGGCGGTGGTGGAGAGGGCGGTGGTGGAGAGGCGTGGGGGAGAGGCGTGGGGGAGAGGGCGTGGTGGAGAGGCGGTGGTGGAGAGGGCGGTGGTGGAGAGGCGGTGGTGGAGAGGGCGGTGGTGGAGAGGGCGGTGGTGGGGAGGCGTGGGGGAGAGGCGTGGGGGAGAGGGCGTGGTGGAGAGGCGGTGGTGGAGAGGGCGGTGGTGGAGAGGGCGGTGCTGGAGAGGGCGGTGGTGGAGAGGGCGGTGGTGGAGAGGCGGTGGTGGAGAGGGCGGTGGTGGAGAGGCGTGGTGGAGAGGCGTGGGGGAGAGGGCGTGGTGGAGAGGCGGTGGTGGAGAGGGCGGTGGTGGAGAGGCGGTGGTGGAGAGGGCGGTGGTGGAGAGGGCGGTGGTGGAGAGGCGTGGGGGAGAGGGCGGTGGTGGAGAGGCGGTGGTGGAGAGGGCGGTGGTGGAGAGGGCGGTGGTGGAGAGGCGTGGTGGAGAGGCGTGGGGGAGAGGGCGTGGTGGAGAGGCGGTGGTGGAGAGGGCGGTGGTGGAGAGGCGGTGGTGGAGAGGGCGGTGGTGGAGAGGGCGGTGGTGGAGAGGCGTGGGGGAGAGGGCGGTGGTGGAGAGGGCGGTGGTGGAGAGGCGGTGGTGGAGAGGGCGGTGGTGGAGAGGCGTGGGGGAGAGGGCGGTGGTGGAGAGGCGTGGGGGAGAGGGCGGTGGTGGAGAGGGCGGTGGTGGAGAGGGCGGTGGTGGAGAGGCGGTGGTGGAGAGGGCGGTGGTGGAGAGGGCGGTGGTGGAGAGGCGTGGTGGTGGAGAGGGCGGTGGTGGAGAGGGCGGTGGTGGAGAGGCGGTGGTGGAGAGGGCGGTGGTGGAGAGGGCGGTGGTGGAGAGGCGGTGGTGGAGAGGGCGGTGGTGGAGAGGGCGGTGGTGGAGAGGGCGGTGGTGGAGAGGCGTGGTGGAGAGGGCGGTGGTGGAGAGGCGTGGTGGAGAGGGCGGTGGTGGAGAGGGCGGTGGTGGAGAGGGCGGTGGTGGAGAGGGCGGTGGTGGAGAGGGCGGTGGTGGAGAGGGCGGTGGTGGAGAGGGCGGTGGTGGAGAGGGCGGTGGTGGAGAGGCGTGGTGGAGAGGGCGGTGGTGGAGAGGGCGGTGGTGGAGAGGGCGGTGGTGGAGAGGGCGGTGGTGGAGAGGGCGGTGGTGGAGAGGGCGGTGGTGGAGAGGGCGGTGGTGGAGAGGGCGGTGGTGGAGAGGGCGGTGGTGGAGAGGGCGGTGGTGGAGAGGGCGGTGGTGGAGAGGCGTGGTGGAGAGGGCGGTGATGGAGAGGCGTGGGGGAGATTGAGATGATACCTGGTGCTGGAAACGATAATACTCAGTGTTGAAGTACAAGGAGAAAATTGATGAAGAGTGGCGATACTAGAGGGAGACACAGGTGTGTGTTACAGGTGTGTAGTGATCCTAGAGGGCGACACAGTAGCATACAGGTGTGTGTTACAGGTGTGGGTGATACTAGAAGGAGACACAGAGGCATACAGGTGTGTGATACAGGTGTGGGTGATACTAGAGGGAGACACAACAGCATACAGGTGTGTGTTACAGGTGTGTAGTGATATTAGGGGAAACACAGAAGCATACAGGTGTGTGTTACAGGTGTGGATGATACTAGGGGAGACACAGTAGCATACAGGTGTGTGTTACAGGTGTGTAGTGATATTAGGGGAGACACAGTAGCATACAGGTGTGTGTTATAGGTGTGGGTGATACTAGAGGGAGACACAGTAGCATACAGGTGTGTGTTATAGGTGTGGGCGATACTAGAGGGAGACACAGTAGCATACAGGTGTGTGATACAGGTGTGTGGGCGATACTAGAGGGGGCACAGGAGCACACAGGTGTGTGTTACAGGTGTGTAGTGATACTAGAGGGAGACACAGGAACATACAGGTGTGTGTTACAGGTGTGTAGTGATACTAGAGGGAGACACAGGAACATACAGGTGTGTGTTACAGGTGTGTAGTGATACTAGAGGGAGACACAGGAGCATACAGGTGTGTGTTACAGGTGTGTAGTGATACTAGAGGGAGACACAGGAGCATACAGGTGTGTGTTACAGGTGTGTAGTGATACTAGAGGGAGACACAGGAGCATACAGGTGTGTGTTACAGGTGTGTAGTGATACTAGAGGGAGACACAGGAACATACAGGTGTGTAGTGATACTAAAGGGAGACACAGTAGCATACAGGTGTGTAGTGATACTAGAGAGAGACACAGGAGCATACAGGTGTGTTACAGGTGTGTAGTGATACTAGAGGGAGACACAGGAGCATACAGGTGTGTAGAGATACTAGAGGAGACAGGAGTATGCAGGTGTGTGTGTTACAGGTGTGGAGACGACAGGTGTCTGAGTGTCGGAGCCGAAAAAGAAGGAAAAATACAGGAAGTAGTTAACCTGGATTTACCTGATGGCTACCATCTTCTCTAGTGGCCCCACGGTCACACAAGACAGTATTAGCCGACTATACACACACACACACACACACACACACACACACACACACACACACACACACACACACACACACACACACACACCAGTTGATTGACAGTTGAGAGGCGGGAGCAAAGAGCCAAAGCTCAACCCCCGCAAGCACAAATAGATGAGTACACACACACACACACACACACACACACACACACACACACACACACACACACAGCGTGTTCTCAAAACAAATTCCGTTTTCTGTTGTGGGTCTTGGTGTATGGTTCGGGGGGCAATTTAATACGTCATTTTATTGACGTTGTGAAGGGTTGAGATGACGGGTTGTGTGGGGGGAGGGGGCGGGGGTAACAGGCCCGCCCACATCATCACTAAACTCATGTATTAAATTGCCCGCGAATCTAACCTAACCAGAGGACCTAAAACAGAAAACGGGACATTATGTCCATTTTTGTCAGCCGCTGCCAGTTTTCTAATACAACCATTTTTGCCCATAGATAGAGTATGTCAAAATGCGGCGTGCTATTAGGAGAACAGGTTGAAATGGAAGCGGCTGGCGAAAATGACATATTGTCCCGTTTTCTGTTCTAGGTCCTCTGGGAGGCTAGGATAAGGGGGGGCACTTTAGTACCCCAGGGGCCAGATTCACGAAGCATTTCCGCAAGGACTTACGAACCTGTACATCTTTTCTCAATCTTTGGCGGCTTTGTTTACAATTATTAAACAGTTAATGAACTCCGAAGCACCAGGAGGCTGTTTATAACAATAACAACAGTTGATTGGCAAGTTTTCATGCTTGTAAACTGTTTAATAAATGTAACCAAAGCCGTCAAAGATCGAGGAAAGATGTACACGTTCGTAAGTGCTTGCGTAACTGCTTCGTGAATCTGGCCCCAGGTTCATAAGTACTTGCGTAACTGCTTCGTGAATCTGGCCCAAGGTTCATAAGTATTTGCGTAACTGCTTCGTGAATCTGGCCCAAGGTTCATAAGTATACTTGCGTAACTGCTTCGTGAATCTGGCCCAAGGTTCATAAGTATACTTGCGTAACTGCTTCGTGAATCTGGCCCAAGGTTCATAAGTACTTGCGTAACTGCTTCGTGAATCTGGCCCAAGGTTCATAAGTATACTTGCGTAACTGCTTCGTTAATCTGGCCCAAGGTTCATAAGTATTTGCGTAACTGCTTCGTGAATCTGGCCCAAGGTTCATAAGTATTTGCGTAACTGCTTCGTGAATCTGGCCCCAGTTTCTTAACACTCGTCTGGTTATTCACGACTGGTAAACAAAAAAAAACAAAAAATATACAAAATCTCAATATACTCACAGAAATCACAACAGCGTGATATATCAAATGAATAAATCCACAAGATTTATTCACAAAAAAAATCTCCACTACATTCTGCCTCTGTTTTCAAGTAACGAGCCCAGAGTAAGTAACGCAGCTAGACCACAACAAAATTATCCTTTACCTAATCTTCCTGTTTAAACCAACAGATATTTAGTTCAAAACCACAAAACCCCTAAAAAATATATATAAATATATATATATATATATATATATATATATATATATATATATATATATATATATATATATATATATATATATATGCAACAATGATCACAAAAACACTGATCCAAGTATGCAGAATAACCACATATGAAAAATAGAAAATGCTATTAGCATTTTCTATTTTTCATATGTGGTTATTCTGCATATATATATATGTCGTACCTAGTAGCCAGAACGCACTTCTCTGCCTACTATGCAAGGCCCGATTTGCCTACTAAGCCAAGTCTTCATGAATTAATTGTTTTTCGTCTACCTAACCTACCTAACCTAACCTAACCTAACTTTTTCGGCTACCTAACCTAACCTAACCTATAAAGATTGGTTAGGTTAGGTTAGGTAGGGTTGGTTAGGTTCGGTCATATATCTACGTTAATTTTAACTTCAATAAAAAAAAATTGACCTCATACATAATGAAATGGGTAGCTTTATCATTTCATAAGAAAGAAATTAGAGAAGATATGTTAATTCAGGAAAACTTGGCTTATTAGGCAAATCGGGCCTTGCATAGTAGGCTGAGAAGTGCGTTCTGGCTACTAGGTACGACATATATATATATATATATATATATATATATATATATATATATATATATATATATACACATACCCAAGTGGCTATTTTGCTCCTGCCAAAAATTATAGTCATTACCAAGTAACGAATTTTGTTAACGGTGTTTCGAACGCATAATAACAGCAGCAAATTGGGAGGAGAAATTGGGGAGCCGGTCGGCCGAGCGGACAGCACACTGGACTTGTGATCCTGTTGTCCTCGGTTCGATCCCAGGCGATGGGCAAAGTTTCTTTCACCCTATGCCCCTGTTACCTAGCAGTAAAATAGGTACCTGGGTGTTAGTCAGCTGTCACGGGCTGCTTCCTGGGGGTGGAGGCCTGGTCGAGGACCGGGCCGCGGGGACACTAAAGCCCCGAAATCATCTCAAGATAACCTTAAGGGGAGGCGTCGGCGAGGCTTCCAGCTACAATTAAGAATGGGTCAAGTTTAACTTAATCGCTTTAAAAAGTTTCCCAATTTGTGAGCTCAAAATAATAAAAAAAAATCCTATTATAGTCTTACCCTCAAGTCCGGATCCGGTTCAATTAGCCTGCCTTGGCAAGCAGAACGATAGATGAAATACATCTCCTACATCATACACCCCGGGCGAGTGCATTTTTATACACACATGCATTTATGACAGTGTCAGACCACGGAGGAAAATTGAAACAGGAATTTCCTTAAGTACTTTCGTATATTAATACATCTTCAGAAGGAGCAGACAATATAAACATGTCTCATAAGACATGCATTTATGTGTGTATGAATAACATAAGTAGGTTAGGTTAGGTTAGATTAGGTTAGATTAGGTTAGGTTAGGTTAGGTTAGGTTAGGTTAGATTAGGTTAGGTTAGGTTAGGTTAGGTTTCGTATATTAATACATAATACTTTCGTATATTAATACATAAGTAGGTATGGGAGACTAAACCATTTAGTCAATATGTAGTTTATCTTCTTAAAATGTGTATTTTTTGTATGAGTTTTGTCACTGGAGTCAAATTCTTGTGTGTGTCGGGTCGGTGGACATCGAACCCGTTCCCCCGGTTTCCCCTCTCCGTAAAAAATGCAGCGATTTAGCCTAACCTAAAGTAAAATATTCACGCTGGCGTCAACAGCGTCAAAAAAATGTGGGGCGTTGTTCAGAGGAGCGGCTGTCACCATGAGGAAGCTGAGTGCCTCTGTTTGAGTGCTTCTCGCTCACTCTGTGGCACTTTGGCGGGACCAAAGAGCCAAAGCTCAACCCCCCCGCAAGCACAATTTGGTGAGTACACGCTCTCGGAATGCAGAGTGCATCAACACAAGAGCCATCAATGCAAAAAGATTGGTTCAACTCTGCAGGCCATGCTATCCATTAATGGCAAGATTCCTACCTTCTCCTCCACTCATCAACGCGTAACGCGAGACTTACGGTTAGTGACTTCCAAAATTAAATTAGTTTTCTCATATCTGACGTGAAGTCAGCGGCTTGAATTTCATTAAGACTTATTTGCTCTCTGATATAGTCACTTCACACGCACACGCGCGAACACACACACACACACACGCACACTGGTGGAGGCTGACACGATACACAATTTCAAATGAAGATATGATAGAGCTCGAGAAGCTCAGGAATCTGTACACCAGTAGATTGAAGGTTGAGAGGTGGGACCAAAGAGCCGAAGCTCAACCCCTGCAAGCACAACTAGGTGAGTACACACACACACACACACACACACACACACACACACAGTGAGGTGTTAGGTGAGGTTAGGTGAGTACACACACACACGCCGCACGTGTTCGTTCACTCAAACTCATGCACTCAAACTCTCACCGTCGCTTATCTAATCACCAAGACCTGAAAATTACACACACTGGCGTTTAAAACGAGCATGATCAACAGTCACAATGATACCCAAAAAAATACAAGGCCCGAGTATTGGAGCTGCAGCCATAAATTATTGGGATCGCAGAGACCAAACTATCCGACATGATAATGCAATATTCAGGGGATGAATACTATAAGGTGGTGAGAAAGAAGAGGCCAAAATAAGATAAAAAAAGATACAGACGATGAGTCACACCAACATAACTGAAGATATGATGACCACAGAACAGAAGAGTAAGAAACGACAATGAAGAAAAAGAAGTTTCTTCTGATAAGTGGTTTGGCCATCATAAGAGAAAAAAGGTCAATGTTTTCACGTTCATTTCACAATGTAGTCTGTAGCCTAGAGTTCTAATGAGTGATTAGTAATTTTTTCACATCACATAAAACCTTCCAACCGGTAAACAAGAGAATAAGACCAAGATACAGACAGGACAACAGCTAAAGGGACACATGAGCCAAATTAATGATACGTGGCATCATAAATCACACAGACCGTGATTAGTTGAGGACACACACACACACACACACACATCGGGGCCTCGTAGCCTGGTGGATAGCGCGCAGGACTCGTAATTCTGTGGCGGGGGTTCGATTCCCGCACGAGGCAGAAACAAATGGGCAAAGTTTCTTTCACCCTAAGTGCCCCTGTTACCTAGCAGTAAATAGGTACCTGGGAGTTAGTCAGCTGTCACGGGCTGCTTCCTGGGGTGTGTGTGTGTGTGGTGTGGAAAAAAAAAAAATAGTAGTTAGTAAACAGTTGATTGACAGTTGAGAGGCGGGCCGAAAGAGCAAAGCTCAACCCCCGCAAAAACACAACTAGTAAACACACACACACACACACACACACACACACAATGTCAAATGAAAGCCCACCGCACGTGTGATTGTTTGGGGGAGCAATTTGTTTGGGCAAACCATTTAGGGGGAGAAAGTGATGAACCAGCAGCATATTATACCCGGTGTTCACCCGGTGTTCACACATAGTGAACACCACCAGACACATGTGTGTCACGAGGCAGCCAGTGAACACCTGCAGCTCAAAGGAACAGTTCAAACACTAAGAACATGTAGGATGAACATGGTAAGAACATGCAGGTAATAATATTTAAATAAGAACATGTAGGAACGAACACGTGGGATAGAACACACAGTTAAGAATATTGAGGAAAGAACATGAAGGAAGGAACATGCAGGTAAGTACACGCATGTAAGAACATGTCATTACCATAACATGTAGTAAGGCCACACCCACACCATACTATTGATCAAGCAGCCTGTGAGTTGCTGGACAGGTGGTCAACACAATCATCTGGGAGTGTTGGTGACCCTTATGCATGCAATGGTGGCGAAGGGGGAGGTGGTGGCAAGGGGAGCCATGGCGCCTAAAGTAGGGGTACATACATATCAGTGCTTACCTATCAATGCTTAGGGGGGGAAATGAAGTCTATAGCTCTTGATACCCCGCCAACCAGTCTCGTTGCACCTGGTGGTGTTGTGTCTGGCCTTGTAAGTTGTGGACGGAGGTGGCTTCCACTACTTCCCTTCAGAGGCGTGCCACGTATGGACCGTACAGGAGTACGGTGCTGGGTACGGGAGCTTCCCAACCTTTCCTCGACTCACTTGCGTTTCCAGCTTTCATTTAGCTTTCATTTAGAAGGTGAAGGTGATTCACCATCATCCTTGGCTATATATTCAGAAGTCTGAAACGTGTATACCAAGCACTACAAAAAATCTATCACTTACGGGCTATTCATGCCCGTGCCACCTCTTAGCTGGCGTAATCTTAATCAATCAATCAACTTGTAACCAAACTCTGCCTTTGAAAATGTTGACAAGGGAAAACGCATCTCTCATCTCAAATGTTGAAACGCATCTCTCATCTCAAATGTTGAAACGCATCTCTCATCTCAAATGTTGAAACGCATCTCTCATCTCAAATGTTGAAACGCATCTCTCAGTGTCAGACCTTAATAAAATTGTAAAATAAAAAAATTAATTGTTACTCAACTTCCTTCTCAAATGAAGAAAAATAGAGGAGATTAGTGCAAGAATCAATGACTTCACCCCTTTTGCTTAATTTAATATCATATGTCTACAGGATATATATATATATATCTTGCAATATCTACAGTGATAACTTATACAGGTACATCTTACAATGATGGAAACGAAGCAATATTGCGAGAATCTCATAAAAAAACAGCTTTATCACAGCACTTCCTTCAATAATCAAGGCTGAATTCAGCACAAAATGAGTGTATACAGTTTTCAAAATCTGTCAAAAAAAGGCCGACTCCCCTGATTAAACTATCCATCCCCCCTACCCCATCTTCCCCTGCCCCATCCCCCCCTTCCTCATCCCCCTTCCTCATCCCCCTTTCCCCATCAATACCTGGGGGGAAAAAATATACATTATAGGGAGAAAATCACCATTCGCCCGGGCGAAAGATTCATTTGAATTCGAAATATGAATTGCAAAACGCTCAATTGCTAAAGCAATATCCGGTGACGTTTATAAAATGCATATGTTATTGCGATGTTCCATGTGGATAGCTTTTTTTTTTTTTGAGCTGTTAACAAATTGAAGCTAATTGATATGTAACAATGCCTTTTTCATTAGGGGAAAACGTAATCGCTTTGGAGGGATGACTCAAACTAGAGGGATTTTACGCATACATGCATACTCACGCATGCGCGAGCGCACACACACCTACACACACCCCTATTCGTCCACACACACACACCACTGTAAGCGTAGGAAAAGGCTCGTAGAGCATCAGGAGGGAAACAGCTTTGCAACACACCACTAGCAAGGGGTTCAGAGATGGTAAATCGTGCCTCACAGGTCTGATAGAATTCTATGACCAGGCAACACAAATTAGGCAGGAAAGAGAAGGGTGGGCAGACTGCATTTTCTTGGACTGTCAGAAAGCCTTTGATACAGTACCTCACAAAAAGGCTGTTACGAAAGTTGGAGCAAAAGGCAGGAGTAAAAGGTAAGGTGCTCCAGTGGATAAGTGAGTATCTAAGCAACAGGAAACAGCGAGTAACGGTGAGGGGGGAGACATCAGAGTGGCGAGATGTCACCAGTGGAGTCCCACAGGGCTCAGTACTCGGACCCATACTGTTTCTAGTATATGTAAACGACCTTCCAGAGGGTATAGACTCATTCCTCTCAATGTTTGCTGATGATGCAAAAATTATGAGACGAATCAAGACGGATGAAGATAGACAGAGACTACAGGATGACCTGGATAAACTGGAGGAATGGTCTAGAAAATGGCTGCTGAAGTTCAACTCTGGAAAGTGTAAAGTAATGAAATTAGGCGAAGGGAGCAGAAGGCTGAACACAAGATACCATCTGGGAGGTGATACCCTGCAAGAGTCAAATAGAGAGAAAGATCTGGGGGTTGATATCACACCGAACATGTCCCCAGAGGCCCACATCAAAAGGATATCATCAGCGGCATATGCTAATTTGGCCAACATAATAACTGCCTTTAGAAACTTGTGTAAGGAATCGTTCAGGACCTTGTATACCACTTATGCCAGACCAATCCTGGAGTATGCAGCTCCAGCCTGGAGTCCATACCTAGTTAAACATAAGAAAAAGTTAGGGAAGATTCAGAGGTATGCCACCAGACTAGTCCCATAACTACGAGGAAAGGCTAAGGGAGCTGAACCTCACATCCCTGGAAAACAGAAGAGTAAGGGGAGACATGATAACCACCTACAAAATTTTCAGGGGAATAGACAAGGTAGATAAAGACAAACTCTTCAGCACGGGTGGGACACGAACAAGGGGACACAGGTGGAAACGTAGTACCCAGATGAGCCACAGAGACATTAGAAAGACCTTTTTCAGTGTCAGAGTAGTTAACAAATGGAATGCATTAGGCAGTGATGTGGTGGAGGCTGACTCCATACACAGTTCCAAATGTAGATATGATAGAGCCCAAAAGGCTCAGGAATCTGTACACCAATTGATTGACAGTTGAGAGGCGGGACCAAAGAGCCAGAGCTCAACCCCCGCAAACACAACTAGGTACCAATACTCAACAATAACTTCCAGTAATTGTTTACAATAGAACAAGGTGAAGTGTCTCAACCAATTAGATTCAAGCACCAGAAGCCCGATTTTTCTTGATTCGCAACACCGCCTATAACCAGGCACGAGTGAACCCAAGCAACCCATTTTTAACCTAGTCTACCCATCTTGAAGTTATCTTGAGATGATTTCGGGGCTTTAGTGTCCCCGCGGCCCGGTCCTCGACCAGGACTCCACCCCCAGGAAGCAGCCCGTGACAGCTGACTAACACCCAGGTACCTATTTTAGTGCTAGGTAACAGGGGCATAGGGTGAAAGAAACTCTGCCCATTGTTTCTCGCCGGCGAACGGGATCGAACCCCGGGACCACAGGATCACAAATCCAGCGTGCTGTCCGCTCGGCCGACCGGCTCCCTGTGTGTGTTTATTTGTATATGTATTTACTAACAATTCCTGCAGGACCGAGCATGAGTTAGCTCTTGAACCCCGCCTTACTAACCACGCGCGGCGTGAATTTCTTGATTTTTTTTTTTCAGATATATACAAGAGTTGTTACATTCTTGTACAGCCACTAGTAGGCGTAGCGTTTCGGGCAGGTCCCTGGAATACGATCCCCGCCGCGAAGAATCGTTGTTACAACCAAGTACACATTTTACTGTTGAGTTAAACAGAGGCTACAGTTAAGGATTTGCGCCCAGTAAATCCTCCCCGGCCAGGATACGAACCTATGACATAGCGCTCGCGGAACGCCAGACGAGTGTCTTACCACTACACCACGGAGACTGTCAACCTTACTTAAATTAAATTTACTTAAATGCAATTAATCGCCCGCCTTCGCGTCCTGTTGCAGTGTTGAAGAGAGGCGGGAAAGGAACTTGCCATCCACTATGGAAGTTACTGTTCCACGATGGAACAGTATACGGAACGGGAGCCGCCGCCACCCGCCAAATACACACCGAAACTACGACGTTGGTACAACGTTCGAACAAGTTTTAACACCACCTAACCAGTTATAACAACCAATATAGCAAGTTGTAACAACGTTCTAATATGTCATGAACACGTTAAGCCAAGATGTAACAACTTTATTACAAGTTGTAACAACGTTCTAATACGTCATAAACACGTTAAGCCAAGATGTAACAACTTTATTACAAGTTGTAACAACGTTCTAATACGTCATAAACACGTTAAGCCAAGATGTAACAACTTCATTACAAGTTGTAACAAGCGGAAAATAGAGAGAGTTTCGGTTTGTTTCCAAGGTGCAGCACCCTCTCCATCGCTCGTTTCGGCTGTTGTTGTTGTTGTTGTTATAGATTCAGCTACTCGGAACAAGTTCCAAGTAGCACGGGCTATGGCGATCCCGTAAAAACTCGTTTAGGCTTCACCACCTCGTTCCCTTCTCCGTTATCAAGGAGCTGCAGATCGTGAGAACTTCCTTAGTGGACTTTTAACGTCGTGAGGAAACGGACATGAAAGAGAAAGGGTGCATTTGGTCGTCTTTGTGTTGAATTCTCATTAAGGAATGAGTTGGGGTTGGAGAGGGTTGGTTACTACCTAGGGAACACATCCTGTGTTGTTTTGTAAAGATTACCATGTTATAATGTTGTCACAATGTTGTCACAATGTTGCCACAATGTTGTCTCAATGTTGGAACAATGTTGGAACAATGTTGGCACAATGTTGCGGCAATGCTGTCACAATGTTGTCTCAATGTTGGCACAATGTTGTCACAATGTTGTCACAATGTTGCCGCAATGTTGCGACAATACTGTCACAATGTTGCTTCAATGTTGTCGCAATGTTGCGGCAATGCTGTCACAATGTTGTCTCAATGTTGGCACAATGTTGGAACAATGTTGTCACAATGTTGGCACAATGTTGCCGCAATGTTGCGACAATACTGTCACAATGTTGTCGCAATGTTGCGACAATACTGTCACAATGTTGTCTCAATGTTGGCACAATGTTGTCACAATGTTGTCACAATGTTGCCGCAATGTTGCGACAATACTGTCACAATGTTGTCGCAATGTTGCTTCAATGTTGTCGCAATGTTGCGGCAATGCTGTCACAATGTTGTCTCAATGTTGGCACAATGTTGGAACAATGTTGTCACAATGTTGGCACAATGTTGCCGCAATGTTGCGACAATACTGTCACAATGTTGTCGCAATGTTGCGACAATACTGTCACAATGTTGTCTCAATGTTGCGGCAATGCTGTCACAATGTTGCCGCAATGTTGCGGCGATGCTGTCGGAATGTTGTCTCAATGTTGCGGCAATGCTGTCACAATGTTGTCTCAATGTTGCGGCAATGCTGTCACAATGTTGTCTCAATGTTGCTTCAATGTTGCGGCAATGCTGTCGCAATGTCGCAATGTTGTCACAAAGTCCCAATGTTGTAGCAATGTTGCATATAAACGGGTCTTGCAGCTTTTATAATAGTCAGCCATTAATGTGGCGGGAAAAAAAAGCGAAACGGACGCTGATCAATGTGGTAGGAACGAAAAGGCCGCATACAGATGTACAATAGATTCATTACAAAGAGTATTTGAGTATACCCTAGATTTCCAGGAATTGAAACATCCCCAACCTGTAATGCTAGTTGTCAAATAACCCATTCCCGCCAAACTCACACCGAAACTACGACGTTGGTACAACGTTCGAACAAGTTTTAACACCTCCTAACCAGTTATAACAACCAATATAGCAAGTTGTAACAACGTTCTAATACGTCATAAACACGTTAAGCCAAGATGTAACAACTTTATTACAAGTTGTAACAAGCGGAAAATAGAGACAGTTTCGGTTTGTGTTTCCAGGGGCACCACCCCCTCCCTCCCTCCCCCCTAACACCAAACTCATATCCCCCCCTCCTCGTAAAATAACCCCCCCCCCTCCCCCCGCCCCAGTTTCCACCGGAAGACACATGACACAGGAAGACACATGACACAGGAAGACACATGACACAGGAAGACACATGACACAGGAAGACACATGACACAGGAAGACACATGCCACAGGAAGACACATGACACAGGAAGACACATGACACAGGAAGACACATGACACAGGAAGACACATGACACAAGACACATGACACAGGAAGACACATGACACATGTGTCAGCCAGGCAGGCAACTTGGGTTTCCTTAATGATCCCTAGGAACAAGTTTCTAAGCTCCTCGCAGCTCTGGGCTTTCAACTTGAGCCCTGTATAAAAATATGTTCCACATTCGTGGCCTACTTTCCTAAAGTGCCTTCAGGCCTCATCACCTTGGAAATAATTAAAACACTCATTGGCCTCATAACGATAATGTCAAAAAGTTGTTTTTTGTGATTTATCTCGGAAATTATATCTCTCAGATTCCTGGTTTTACGAAATGGCTGTTCAGTCAAAAAAAATTGACGTAATAGCGAGATTGTCTCAAGGAATATTGGATGGATTAAAAGTTATCTTTCTCCAATTCCACATATTGGTTAATTACCGTCGGAGTATGAGATATGATCTGATAATTATATTCGTCCCCTCCTTAGCCCAAGAGGAACCAAATTTGACCGATAATTCCCATTTATCTGATAATTCCTACCCCCCCCCCAATCCCAAGAAGTCCCAAATCTATGGGACAATCTTCCCCTCCCTTGAGAGAGCTATAAATGGGGTTCATAAATCATATTTGCTACGTTTGCCCGAAACTATTTCGTTAATTTTTTTTTTAGATATTTTGCAGGCAATGATAACTTGGATGTAATTTGTGAATCCCGATCACCTGTGATTAATATATGTGAGTTACCTGACTGTGTTGAGAGGCAGCAAGCATGCCGGGGAACACTCGATAAAATTATTTCCGGAAATTTCAGATAAAATTATTTCCGGAAATTTCAAACAAAAATTCTAACGTTTAATAAACAGAGGTGTTTATAACATTATTTTCTCGTTGGTGTAACGTTGAAATAACGTAATAAAGTTATGCTATTATGTAATAATAACGTTTTATAAACGTTTATGAAACGTTTATAAAACGTTAAAGTTTGTCGAGATAAAATTAATTCCTGAAGAATAGAGTAGCTTAGGCTATTTCTACCCTGTTGATGGTTACATTGTGTTTGATTAATGATAGTCAACTACTTATTCCACCGAGATCGATAAGACTTGGCCCAAGTTTTCTCAGGTATTTCCATGATTTTCATTGATGTTCCCTGGAAACACAAACCGAAACTGTCTCTATTTTCCGCTTGTTACAACTTGTAATAAAGTTGTTACATCTTGGCTTATCGTGTTTATGACGTATTAGAACGTTGTTACAACTTGCTATATTGGTTGTTATAACTGGTTAGGAGGTGTTAAAACTTGTTCGAACGTTGTACCAACGTTGTAGTTTCGGTGTGTGTTTGGGGGGGTTACAACTACTCGTAAGTGTCGCAGATGGGGGGTTAAGATCAACCTCAAGATAACAAGATAGTTATCTCAAGATAACTCAAGATAACTAACCTCTTAAAGACTTACGAGCAATGAAGGAGTTTTATCCCTTGCAGTAAGATCATCAGATATAGATCTTACGGGGCTTGTAATGGCTCAAGTCTGCAGTTACGATTTATATACTCACCTAATTGTGCCTGCGAGATCAAACACCAATTCTTGGGCCCCGCCTCTACAGGTGTCTAAGGCAATATGGTTCCCAATTCACAAGACGTTATCCATATCAAAGTTAGCTTATTGATTGGCTTACTCGACTACATCCTCTTCAAGTTAATTCTATTTAATCACTACGCTTCAGCTAATCAACAAATCCTAATATCCCTTATGACTGATCTGTGACTATCTTCCATATACTGCCTCTCATTCTATTGCTCCATTTGCCAAATATTTCTTTATCTACTTTGTTTATACCCTTAGGATCTTACATATCGCAATCATGTCTCATCTTTCACAATAATCTTAGGCATGCAGATTATTAATTAATCTCACATTTACCAGACGAGTGAGCTATGCAACAGTTGCAAGCGCTGTAGGCACTTGCTGTAGGGAGTCGGTCGGCCGAGCGGACAGCACGCTGGGCTTGTGATCCTGTGGTCCTGGGTTCGATCCCGGGCGCCGGCGAGAAACATTGGGCAGAGTTTCTTTCACCCTATGCCCCTGTTACCTAGCAGTAAAATAGGTACCTGGGTGTTAGTCAGCTGTCACGGGCTGCTTCCTGGGGGTGGAGGCCTGGTCGAGGACCGGGCCGCGGGGAAACTAAAGCCCAGAAATCATCTCCAGATAACTTCTCATGTACACAGCACCTTGAACACATCTCAGATGCTAGGAGGCGTTCAACAAGCTTGCAACTTGCAAGATCGCATCCACTTGACTTCTCTAAAGTTAAGACAAAATTCAAGTCATGTTTTCCTCACATCGTGAGAGAAGTAAACTCCATCCACCTGACCACAATATCTTACCTTCAGACACTATGGCAAAAGTAAACTCCATCCACCTGACCCCAATATCTTACCTTCAGACACTATGGCAAAAGTAAACTCCATCCACCTGACCCCAATATCTTACCTTCAGACACTATGGCAAAAGTAAACTCCATCCACCTGACCCCAATATCTTACCTTCAGACACTATGGCAAAAGTAAACTCCATCCACCTGACCCCAATATCTTACCTTCAGACACTATGGCAAAAGTAAACTCCATCCACCTGACCCCAATATCTTACCTTCAGACACTATGGCAAAAGTAAACTCCATCCACCTGACCCCAATATCTTACCTTCAGACACTATGGCAAAAGTAAACTCCATCCACCTGACCCCAATATCTTATCTTCAGACACTATGGCAAAAGTAAACTCCATCCACCTGACCCCAATATCTTACCTTCAGACACTATGGCAAAAGTAAACTCCATCCACCTGACCCCAATATCTCACCTTCAGACACTATGGCAAAAGAATGATGTTCAGTTCATATTAAAACTCAACTCTTAAATGATCGTCTATATGTAATTGATTTAATTTACAAAAAAAAAAAATCTACGTATTTTACGTAATCTACAAAAATGTTGCCCAATAGCGTTAGGAAATTGTACACGCGTTGATCGACGGTTTAGAGGCGGGACTAAAGAGCCGAAGCTCAACCAGCGTAAATAGGTGCGTACGTTTCCATTCCTACTCCCCCCTTTCCCCTGCCCAACCGCTTTGACTGGACGGTAGAGCGACGGTCTCGCCTCATGCAGGATGAAAGAAACATTATTATGAGTATTTTCGACAGATGACAATTGTTATAGCTCAAAAATATCCATCTCAAACATGTATATCCGTCTCAAACATGTATATCCATCTCAAACATGTATATCCATCTCAAACATGTATATCCATCTCAAACATGTATATCCATCTCAAACATGTATATCCATCTCAAACATGTATATCCATCTCAAACATGTATATCCATCTCAAACATGTATATCCGTCTCAAACATGTATATCCATCTCAAACATGTATATCCATCTCAAACATGTATATCCATCTCAAACATGTATATCCGTCTCAAACATGTATATCCGTCTCAAACATGTATATCCGTCTCAAACATGTATATCCGTCTCAAACATGTATATCCATCTCAAACATGTATATCCATCTCAAACATGTATATCCATCTCAAACATGTATATCCATCTCAAACATGTATATCCATCTCAAACATGTATATCCACCTCAAACATGTATATCCATCTCAAACATGTATATCCGTCTCAAACATGTATATCCGTCTCAAATATGTATATCCGTCTCAAACATGTATATCCGTCTCAAACATGTATATCCGTCTCAAACATGTATATCCGTCTCAAACATGTATATCCGTCTCAAACATGTATATCCACCTCAAACATGTATATCCGTCTCAAACATGTATATCCGTCTCAAACATGTATATCCATCTCAAACATGTATATCCGTCTCAAACATGTATATCCATCTCAAACATGTATATCCATCTCAAACATGTATATCCGTCTCAAACATGTATATCCGTCTCAAACATGTATATCCATCTCAAACATGTATATCCGTCTCAAACATGTATATCCGTCTCAAACATGTATATCCATCTCAAACATGTATATCCGTCTCAAACATGTATATCCATCTCAAACATGTATATCCGTCTCAAACATGTATATCCATCTCAAACATGTATATCCATCTCAAACATGTATATCCGTCTCAAACATGTATATCCATCTCAAACATGTATATCCGTCTCAAACATGTATATCCGTCTCAAACATGTATATCCGTCTCAAACATGTATATCCATCTCAAACATGTATATCCGTCTCAAACATGTATATCCGTCTCAAACATGTATATCCATCTCAAACATGTATATCCATCTCAAACATGTATATCCGTCTCAAACATGTATATCCGTCTCAAACATGTATATCCATCTCAAACATGTATATCCATCTCAAACATGTATATCCATCTCAAACATGTATATCCGTCTCAAACATGTATATCCGTCTCAAACATGTATATCCATCTCAAACATGTATATCCGTCTCAAACATGTATATCCGTCTCAAACATGTATATCCGTCTCAAACATGTATATCCGTCTCAAACATGTATATCCGTCTCAAACATGTATATCCGTCTCAAACATGTATATCCGTCTCAAACATGTATATCCACCTCAAACATGTATATCCGTCTCAAACATGTATATCCGTCTCAAACATGTATATCCGTCTCAAACATGTATATCCACCTCAAACAATATCGAACTGTATCTCAAAAAAATGGGATATACATTATACTGAGTACTAATACCGTACATGTATAAGAAGCCTAATGCCATCGGGAATGTATCGGGCAATATACCGATTACAACTTCAGAGGGAAAAGGAGCAATCTTGAGGTTATCTTGAGATGATTTCGGGGCTTTAGTGTCCCCGCGGCCCGGTCCTCGACCAGGCCTCCACCCCCAGGAAGCAGCCCGTGACAGCTGACTAACACCCAGGTACCTATTTTACTGCTAGGTAACAGGGGCTTAGGGTGAAAGAAACTCTGCCCAATGTTTCTCGCCGGCGCCTGGGATCGAACCCAGGACCACAGGATCACAAGTCCAATGTGCTGTCCGCTCAGCCGACCGGCTCCCAAACTTCCAAAGCAAGGCTGAACTTCTCTCTCTGTATCACTGGGAAAGATACGATGTATCAGAAAGATGTATCTCTGTATCACTCTGTATGCCCAGAGAATGGACAGAAACTAGGAAACAGGCAGAAACTTCCACTAGGCTGGTTAAAGCAGCGGCCGTCCTCCCCTGACGCATTCCTCAATTTTAACATAGTGTATTAAAAATTGGTTTGTTCTCTATATAAATATTTATGTAATACATAAAAAAATGTATGTATAGTTAGGTTAGGTTAGGTTAGGTTAGGTTAGGTTAGGTTAGGTTAGGTTAGGTTAGGTGTTTAGGTTAGGTTAGGTGTTTAGGTTAGGTTAGGTTAGGTTAGGTTAGGTTAGGTTAGGTTAGGTTAGGTGTTTAGGTTAGGTTAGGTTAGGTTAGGTTAGGTTAGGTTAGGTTAGGTTAGGTGTTTAGGTTAGGTTAGGTTAGGTTAGGTTAGGTTAGGTTAGGTGTTTAGGTTAGGTTAGGTTAGGTTAGGTTAGGTTAGGTTAGGTTAGGCGTAGGTTAGGTTAGGTTAGGTTAGGTGTTTAGGTTCTGTTGGCGATTATTTGTACTGGTCGTACGTGGGTTATACATTTACAGCGTTGTGGTTCGAACAGAGGACGTGAGTGATGCACTTGTTCCGGAAGTGTTCGGACGTCATCAGTTCTAAATCGTGTGTAAACCGTTTTTCATTCATAAACGGGGTGGGGGGGGGGGATTTGCCGGCTGGGTTAACTAGCATTTGCCGTTTGTTGACGAGGATAAGTTGTAGTACTTTCATAATAGATTAGTTCACACTGAAGCTTTAGATCATCGACAACTGAGGCTTCACTAGAGAAGCATGGACAAAATATTTCATCCCGTCCTCATTAACAAACTCCAAACGCTAGTTAATCCAGCCAGTAAACTCCCCCTTCCCCCCCCCCCTCTACCTTTTTGGAACGAAAACACGGCTTTCACACACGACTCACAACTGATGACTTTCGAACACTTCTCAAACTAACGACCTTCATTTTGAGAAATTCGAACATTTCAAACTTCACTGACGACTTTTGTTCGAACCACAACGCTGTAAATACTTCACCCACGTAATTCAAATACAAATAATCACCAACAGAACCTAAACACCTAACCTAACCTAACCTAACCTAACCTAACCTAACCTAACCTAATCATACCTAAAACTTTAATATATATAATAACATTATTTTATATACAAGGGGCAATCCTATTAATTTTAATACACAATTCGTTCAAATCGATGAATACACGTCTTTGGAGGAACGGCCGCCGCTTTAACGAGCTTGGCCTGAGGACAGGTTGAAATATTTCACCTGCGTCTGTGATCGGAATAAGAAAGTAAAGGCCGTAGCACAGGTTTTCTATATGGTATAAATATTCCCACGAAACTATATACACAAATTTATAAACATTTTTTCTTCTTGCCACAAAAAAATTTAATATACCCGCCAAAAATGTATAACATGTCGATAATAACATATAATTACATTAATAAATAATAAACAATTAATAACAAAACTACACCATAGCTTTGTTATTAATATACACGGATATATACATAGATATATTCACGCTATATATATGTGAAAGCATCTATCCAGTGTAAATATTTCTTGGCAAAGGGAAGTGGTGAAAAACGACTCCACTTTCGACCGATCATATTGGACACACACCCCCACTTTCGACCAATCATATTGGACACACACCCCCCACTTTCAACCAATCATATTGGACACACACCCCCACTTTCGACCAATCATGTTGGACACACACCCCCACTTTCGGCCAATCATATTGGACACACACCCCCACTTTCGACCAATCATGTTGGACACACACCCCCACTTTCGACCAATCATATTGGACACACACCCCCCACTTTCAACCAATCATATTGGACACACACCCCCACTTTCGACCAATCATATTGGACACACACCCCCCACTTTCAACCAATCATATTGGACACACAC
This sequence comes from Procambarus clarkii, assembly GCF_040958095.1. NCBI lineage: Eukaryota > Metazoa > Arthropoda > Malacostraca > Decapoda > Cambaridae > Procambarus > Procambarus clarkii. Next base: position 17,464,552 of record NC_091208.1, on the reverse strand, counting down.
CCCCCACTTTCAACCAATCATATTGGACACACACCCCCACTTTCGACCAATCATGTTGGACACACACCCCCACTTTCGACCAATCATATTGGACACACACCCCCCACTTTCAACCAATCATATTGGACACACACCCCCACTTTCGACCAATCATGTTGGACACACACCCCCACTTTCGGCCAATCATATTGGACACACACCCCCACTTTCGACCAATCATGTTGGACACACACCCCCACTTTCGACCAATCATATTGGACACACACCCCCACTTTCGACCAATCATGTTGGACACACACCCCCACTTTCGGCCAATCATATTGGACACACACCTCCACTTTAGACCAATCTTATTGGACACACACCCCCACTGTCGACCAATGATATTCTCAGAAACCAGGAAGGCTCGGCGCCCTTTCCCGCCACAAGATTTTGGCGGGAAGCCTCGCCGCCGTCATTTCAAATCGAGTCGCCATATTTGCTGTGAAGCCAACTCTCCCCACTTACCCACCGAACTTAAACTTCAACAATTCCAATTTTTGGCCATCACGCCTTCCTCTAAGAATACTTAAACGAAACCAGGTATCTTAGGGGTAATATACAAGTGTTTGTATGACGCTTAACAGGCGGTCGACTTAAGAATTCAAACGTGACTGGAGTTCAAACTGTCAAGAGGCTATGAACTGGGAGTACAAGAGCGCACGTACCTTTATGGTGGTGTGTCAACTGTCCCTCGAGGAGCTGTGGGAGACACTTACCTGTAAAGAAAGTATTTACAAATCAAAGTTGATACGCTCTCTCATCCAAGTGCTCAGGGTCGACCAATCCCTGCATCCAACACGACATTCAACGGCATGGTTGGCTAGTTAGTTTAACACACTACCGCGACGCCATTCAGTGCTTCCGACACGTTGACTAGATAAGAGTTTAAGCCAAATATTTCAGCCCGTCCTCCTGCTTTGGTAGTGCTTGTAGTCATGATAGTACATATGCCGACTTACAGCTAGGCATCCATCAGTCTCGGGAGACTATAATTACGCTCTAGTTGTCGGTCTGGAGTGGCCTCTCCAGGGTACAAAGCCAGGGTAGGCTGATATGAAGGAGAAGCTGTTACCCATGCAGCAGGTCTTCAACTCTAGTTGTCGGTCAGGAGTGGCCTCTCCAGGGTACATAGCCAGGGTAGGCTGATATGAAGGAGAAGCTGTTACCCATGCAGCAGGTCTTCAACTCTAGTTGTCGGTCAGGAGTGGCCTCTCCAGGGTACAAAGCCAGGGTAGGTTGATATGAAAGAGAAGCTGTTACCCATGCAGCAGGTCTTCAGTGCAAATTGCGTACAACGCAATTTAAAATTACAAATTGGGCATATTGAATTTAGACAAACCGGAAAAGAATTTTTATATATGTTGCACAGACAAACTAAAGTAACCTAACCTTCCTAGGCCTAATACACGCTATTTGAGGCCTAATACAGTACATATGTGTGCTATAGTAGGCGTAGGGGATATTTAAGTGTTGTTTTTTAGCTTCATATTTTTTGGACTATAAAATGAATAGTATAAAATTCCACTATCTAATTGCTAAGTATGTCAATATTTGTACTATGATGCACATAGTTGCAAAAAGTACTATTTAAACAGTACTATCTATCTTAAATGGGTTGAATATTTCGATATTGGCACGAGTGCCTGGCTTTAATTATAGTTTGACCAAAGTTGATTAAATTACTTGAATAAGTGATATATTATTACAGATAGAGAACCGAGAAGTTAAAAAGAAGCACTTTACGTTATTTCCTAATCAACTATGATTGTAATGGACGGCCCTTAAGAGTGAATGAGTAGTTTAAGATTACCTAGGTTATCCTGAGGTTATCTTAGAGGTTATCTTGAGATGATTTAGGGGCTTAGTGTCCCCGCGGCCCGGTCCTCGACCAGGCCTCCTTTTTGTTACACACCCGCAGGAAGCAGCCCGTAGCAGCTATCTAACTCCCAGGTACCTATTTACTACTAGGTAAACAGGTGCATCAGGGATGAGAGAAACTGTCCATTTGTTTCTGCCTCCGCTGGGTTCGAACCCGAAACCTGAGGACTACGAATCCCCAGTGCTATATATATATATATATATATATATATATATATATATATATATATATATATATATATATATATATATATATATACATATATGTATATACGCAAATTTGGAAATTACCTCCAAGCATAAAAGGTTTATTAGATTTTGTATGTGAAGGATGCTAAGATGATTGTGGTAAGATTTGCTCACCTTGTCATGGTGGAAGATTGTTCCTCTTGGAGATGTGCCTCTTGGAGATGTGCTTCTTGGAGATGTGCCTCTTGGAGATGTGCCTCTTGGAGATGTGCTTCTTGGAGATGTGCCTCTTGGAGATGTTCCTCTTGGAGATGTGCCTCTTGGAGATGTGCCTCTTGGCATCTTGTCTGAAATAGCGGATCAATATTAATCATATGTCACATTAATTAAATTAATTAAATTTAAAAATAAAACTTAAACAAAAAAAATAATTGATCTAAACACCAATAGTTATGTTCTTCTAACCTTTATAGGTCTCTACAACATGTCATGGTTCCTAATACTATGTTTAATAATGTTTAAAAATCACTTACAAAAGTTCCATCTACCCTACAACAGTCAACATTAGTAACATGATCTACTTCCCGCAAGTAGTTCAACATGATGATAACATGATCTACTTCCCGGAAGTAGTTCAACATGATGATAACATGATCTACTTCCCGGAAGTAGTTCAACATTAGTAACATGATCTACTTCCCGGAAGTAGTTCAACATTAGTAACATGATCTACTTCCCGCAAGTAGTTCAACATTAGTAACATGATCTACTTCCCGCAAGTAGTTCAACATTAGTAACATGATCTACTTCCCGCAAGTAGTTCAACATTAGTAACATGATCTACTTCCCGGAAGTAGTTCAACATTAGTAACATGATCTACTTCCCGCAAGTAGTTCAACATGATTGGTAACATGATCTACTTCCCGCAAGTAGTTCAACATTAGTAACATGATCTACTTCCCGCAAGTAGTTCAACATGATGATAACATGATCTACTTCCCGCAAGTAGTTCAACATTAGTAACATGATCTACTTCCCGCAAGTAGTTCAACATTAGTAACATGATCTACTTCCCGCAAGTAGTTCAACATTAGTAACATGATCTACTTCCCGCAAGTAGTTCAACATTAGTAACATGATCTACTTCCCGCAAGTAGTTCAACATTAGTAACATGATCTACTTCCCGCAAGTAGTTCAACATTAGTAACATGATCTACTTCCCGCAAGTAGTTCAACATTAGTAACATGATCTACTTCCCGCAAGTAGTTCAACATTAGTAACATGATCTACTTCCCGCAAGTAGTTCAACATTAGTAACATGATCTACTTCCCGGAAGTAGTTCAACATTAGTAACATGATCTACTTCCCGGAAGTAGTTCAACATGATAGTAACATGAACTTGACGGTAACATGAACTTCTTCCCGGAAGTAGTTGAACGTGATAACATGAACTTCTTCCCGGAAGTAGTTCACCATGATTAGTAACATGTACCAATATTAACGCCAGTTTACAGGGATCAATACTGGCTGATAATATCACTTTGTCCCGCTAACTAACCACGTTATCTCTTATCACGTAATTACTCTACCCATCACAAATTGTCAATAATAACCGCGAGACAAAATACCAATTAACCTTTCCGTTAAGTCAGTTCAAACTGAACTGAAACCCAATTTTCGATTCAAAATTATAATGAGCGGATGAGGCTATCTGGTAGGCCTAGTTGTAATCATGCGTGACGTAATTTGCATTTGATTAAAAAAAAACGCAATTCCTCTGGGAGTTAGGCCTAATTATTAGGCCTACCACACCATACAACTCTATAGTAATGAATTTATTCGTGAATAGTCACGGGTGATATGATTTTTTTCATATATTCATTAATCATTGCATGGTTATATTTCACATTATATTCATTTTAATCATTTCGAAGACCCAGTTTTGACATTTTAAACCCGGCAGATGTTGTATCGTATTCATGCATATATATATATATATATATATATATATATATATATATATATATATATATATATATATATATATATATATATATATATATATATATATATATATATATAAGTGAATATAGTACTCAAATATTCTTTTATTTTTGCATTTCACTTCAATATTTAATAATAATAATAATAATGATAATAAAAGGATTTTTAAAAATTGACTAATTGTATTCCTTGCACACAGCTAGGCTATCTGATTTAATCAATTAACAATTATACCACATATTCACATGAACAACCAAAGAATATATACACTTATACTTACGACACACACACACACACACAGTGGTGTATATACCATCAGATTCCCCAATCGTATATGCCATTACACTCTAGAAATAATGTAATAGCGGCATTTCGTGTTGGGTGTCTACAGTTTCAAGCCAAATTTCTGGAATTTGGCTTAACCAAAAAAAAAAAAAAGCCAAAGCCACGAATCTGTAAATACAGGATAATGCCGATGTTTGGATTCCTCTCTGGACCATGCAAAAGAAGACAGTTGTTCTTATGGTCGATGGTCGAAGCCTCGTCGCAGTTCTAAATCATCTAACTAGGCTAATTTGCTCAAATAAATACTTATCTATATTATCTTTTCCCCTCCTGTATTTTTGTTATAGAGTAACGATGGAGAGCGACAGGCGAAGGCAAAAATGACATACATATAGTGTCAGTTATGATAGGAGATCTGTCCGCCTTGTGAGATGCGAGTGTGTGAGTCTTGGGAAGGTAAGATAAGCTTGCTCTCTCTTGCCAGGTGGCAGACGAGGGCTCTTCTGGGGTCTTAGTGTTTACTTAGACTCTTGTGGGTAGGAGGGGGTCGAGAAGGGCGGGGGGGAAAGGGGGGGTAGAAGACACAGGGGGGGCAGGAAGGGGTAGTAGAAGACACAGGGAGGCGGGAAGGGGGGGTAGAGGACACAGGGAGGTTCAAAGGGGGGTGTAGAAGACACAGGAAGGCGGGAAGGGGGGTAGAGGACACAGGGAGGCGGGAAGGGGGGTTGAAGACACAGGGAGGCGGGAAGGGGGTAGAAGACACAGGGAGGCGGGAAGGGGTGGTAGAAGACACAGGGAGGCGGGAAGGGGGGGTAGAAGACACAGGGAGGCGGGAAGGGGGGGGGGTAGAAGACACAGGGAGGCGGGAAGGGGGGGTAGAAGACACAGGGAGGCGGGAAGGGGGGGTAAAAGACACAGGGAGGCGGGAAGGGGGTAGAAGACACAGGGAGGCGGGAAGGGGGGGGGTAGAAGACACAGGGAGGCGGGAAGGGGGGGTAGAAGACACAGGGAGGCGGGAAGGGGGGGTTGAAGACACAGGGAGGCGGGAAGGGGGGTAGAAGACACAGGGAGGCGGGAAGGGGGGGTAGAAGACACAGGGAGGCGGGAAGGGGGGGTAGAAGACACAGGGAGGCGGGAAGGGGTGGTAGAAGACACAGGGAGGCGGGAAGGGGGGGTAGAAGACACAGGGAGGCGGGAAGGGGGGGGTAGAAGACACAGGGAGGCGGGAAGGGGGGGTAGAAGACACAGGGAGGCGGGAAGGGGGGGTTGAAGACACAGGGAGGCGGGAAGGGGGGGTTGAAGACACAGGGAGGCGGGAAGGGGGGGTAGAAGACACAGGGAGGCGGGAAGGGGGGGTTGAAGACACAGGGAGGCGGGAAGGGGGGGGTAGAAGACACAGGGAGGCGGGAAGGGGGGGTTGAAGACACAGGGAGGCGGGAAGGGGGGGTAGAAGACACAGGGAGGCGGGAAGGGGGGGGTTGAAGACACAGGGAGGCGGGAAGGGGGGGTTGAAGACACAGGGAGGCGGGAAAGGAGGGGTAGAAGACACAGGGAGGCGGGAAGGGGGGGTAGAAGACACAGGGAGGCGGGAAGGGGGGGTAGAAGACACAGGGAGGCGGGAAGGGGGGGTAGAAGACACAGGGAGGCGGGAAGGGGGGGGTAGAAGACACAGGGAGGCGGGAAGGGGGGTAGAAGACACAGGGAGGCGGGAAGGGGGGGGTAGAAGACACAGGGAGGCGGGAAGGAGGGGTAGAAGACACAGGGAGGCGGGAAGGGGGGGTTGAAGACACAGGGAGGCGGGAAGGGGGGGTAGAAGACACAGGGAGGCGGGAAGGGGGGGTTGAAGACACAGGGAGGCGGGAAGGGGGGGTAGAAGACACAGGGAGGCGGGAAGGGGGGGGGTTGAAGACACAGGGAGGCGGGAAGGGGGGGGTAGAAGACAAAGGGAGGCGGGAAGGGGGGTAGAAGACACAGGGAGGCGGGAAGGGGGGGGGGTAGAAGACACAGGGAGGCGGGAAGGGGGGGGGTAGAAGACACAGGGAGGCGGGAAGGGGGGGTAGAGGACACAGGGAGGCGGGAAGGGGGGATAGAAGACACAGGGAGGCTGGAAGGGGGGGGTAGAAGACACAGGGAGGCGGGAAGGGGGGGGGGTAGAAGGGGTAGAAGACACAGGGAGGCGGGAAGGGGGGGTAGAAGACACAGGGAGGCGGGAAGGGGGGTAGAAGACACAGGGAGGCGGGAAGGGGGGGGGTTGAAGACACAGGGAGGCGGGAAGGGGGGGTTGAAGACACAGGGAGGCGGGAAGGGGGGTAGAAGACACAGGGAGGCGGGAAGGGGGGGGGTTGAAGACACAGGGAGGCGGGAAGGGGGGGTAGAAGACACAGGGAGGCGGGAAGGGGGGGGGTTGAAGACACAGGGAGGCGGGAAGGGGGGGTAGAAGACACAGGGAGGCGGGAAGGGGGGGTTGAAGACGCGGGAGGGGGGGTAGAAGACACAGGGAGGCGGGAAGGGGAAGTAGAAGACACAGGGGGGGGGCGGGAAGGGGTAGTAGAAGACACAGGGAGGCGGAAAGGGGTAGTAGAAGACACAGGAAGGCGGGAAGGAGAGTAGAAGACACAGGGGGGGGGGCGGGAAGGGGGAGTAGAAGACACAGGAAGACAAGAAGGGGGGGTGAATGACCCCCCCCCCTTCCCCCCCTACTAACTACCAAAGTCCCCAGTACGAGGCTTCAAGCCAGCACTCCAAATTACCTTACCTCTATGTTTTAAGTCACACTTTTCCTTGCTCTTTGTTTCCCCCTTAGCAGCCAACACTTTACGGGCTACTTCACACACACACTTTTGAACCACACTTTTCACTACATAATCCATCACACACACATACAGGAAGAGTGTGGACGAGGCAGCTTGGCGCGCAAATGCTTGTTTACCCGCCCGCTCAGCTGACCAATGATGACGTCAACACGTGCGCTTGTCCGCTCTCATGTGTTTAAGTCCAATAGTTTATCTTCTGTGAAACGTATGACGGCGAAGGAAAAGCTAACAAAATTAAAAATCATCAAAATTTGAGCTTTATTTTCATACATTTGACCTTAATGTATTTTATGGATGCGAAAATATATATGGATTATAATTACGACAATATATCTATTAAATTTGGGACATTGATATCAGAAACGTTTCAAACCCCGTTTTCTTTTCATAACTTAATACCCGCTATAATATATATTTATTTGTATATATATATATATATATATATATATATATATATATATATATATATATATATATATATATATATATATATATATATATATATATATATATATATATATATACGTAGTTTCTTATAACATTATGTAAAAAAATGGACCTCTGTATTTCTGGCCTTGTAATTAGTTTAATATTTTGAAATTAAATGAAGGGAAATGATATTGAGGTTTTTGTAGTGTATGGATGTTGGAATTATATAAGTGTGTGGTGTTTCTGTGCTTGCGGGGGTTGAGCTCTGGCTCTTTGGTCCCGCCTCTCAACCGTCAATCAACAGGTGTACAGGTTTTTGAGTCTACTGGGCTCTATCATATCTACGCTTGAAACTGTGTATGGGGTCAGCCTCCACCACATCACTGCCTAATGCATTCCATTTGCTAACTACTCTGACACTGTGTGTGTGTGTGTGTACGTATTTGGTTGTATTTCCGTGTATGTGTGAGTCTGTGTACATGTATATCATTGTATGACAACCCTGATATCATACATACATGAATATCTTCAGTATTCCACAACGGCCAGCATACAATCCTAAATATCACAGCTTTAAAGCTGTTCGCAGGGGGGGATGCTTCCTCATTAATTAAACCAACGTTTAAAAGATACTTTTTAAAAGATACCTAAAAAAAAAAACTAGTGTTTGAGCCATGCAGATGGTGTCATCCTCCCTCACAGCCTAGCCTGACCAACACAATTTAAAACAGCGAGACACAAAAAATTTAAGCGCACTCGCTTTATTTCCTCTTAAGCTTCAGCATTAGCTGCAGTAATGCAAGCATTGTACAAGATTTGCAACATGCATTTCTGCCCATGCTGCTGAGGACGCTGGTATTCGGGGGTTGAAATCCCCCCCCCATCCCCCACAAGATAAAGTTGACACCCCCTCCCTACTGAGCCCATTCAGAGTAATCCTCCAATGCTAATTTAAAATTTCTTTCATGCAATTTCGAGATGGAAAAATTACAACACAAAACTGAGCCTTAAATAACAGATTAAACAACACTTGTGGCTGGAGCTGTAACATATGATGCCCCGGGAAGGGGGTCTCGTAGTAGAGTTGGCTTCGTTCTCTACTCACAATCAATTTAGGATCTCGGGTTCGATTCTCGAGCGAGACAGATACGCTTCGGTAGGGGGGTGGGGGAGCACGTTTCCTTTCACCTAATGCATCTCTTCATCCAGCAGTAAATAGGTAGTTAGACAACTGTTGTGGGGGTTGCCTCTTAGGGATATATATATACTTGCAGGCCTCCTGTCCCCAACAAAACTAATTAATTATGATAACCTTTGGCAAGAATTACCGCAGCCTAAAACAGCATTCATTAAAGTATCTAGACTAAGATTTTTTTTAGAAAATAAAAATTGTTGTCAAAAAATAAATATGGATCCTAAAAAAATGTCGATTTACAAAAGTTGTAATGGAGGCTTCATGAGAGCAGACCTCATAAATCACCAGCACACGCAGGAGGAATAACTGAAAGGATAGGATATATAGGATAGGAAAGGATATATAGGAGAGGATAGAATAACTGAAAGGATAGTAATAGAACGAAAAATCTAATTACAGAGGCGGTATCGTATTGATCTTTCGTCCGTAATTAGCATTTATGGAGGTACCTTTTGCTGAGATTATGAAATTTGAGTAATGAACTCGTAATTAAAGTGGCTACGCCATTTGTGGGTCGAGTGATTGGTTTGAATGAACGTGGACAAAGAAAATTTTTGTCCACGTTCAGGAACGTGAACAAAAATGCCTTTCGAGCGCTATATTCCTCTCTTGTCAGACCACTGCTGTATGCTTACGGGCATGACCTACGAGTATGCTCCTCCGGGCATGAGACTATTACCTTAAGAAACACAAAACAGTATTAGAAATAGTTAAAAAGAATATATATGCCTAGACGCATTGCGTATCTAAGGGGACTAGGCTATGGAGAAAGACTGAAGGAACGGGACCTCACTACACTGCAAGAAGGCATAAGGTAGACATGATAACAACGTTCAAGATACTAAAGAGGGATTGACAAAGTAGATATGAGAGGCAATGTTCAAATTGAGAATCAGAAAAACGAGGAGATATAATAGGAAATTGGAAACAGAGGAATTAGTGTTAGAAAGAACTAAATGAGAAAGTTGTCGAAGTCAATTCGATAAATAGTTTTATATGTAAACATGATTAGATAATGATGATGATAAACATGATTGGGATCTAGGCATTCCAATCTCTGCTGTAAAAACCGTAATATTTCAAGAAATTACAGAAGACAAGAGAGCAGTCACTAACACACAAATGCCAGAAAGCACATAAGGAACTATGACATATCTAGAACCGAGAATTACATGTACGCACAGCATAAAACATCCACGAGACAGTATGACATTGTAATTGTCAGAATTAGGCTAGGATATCGATATCTATGGCAGGTGGCAGCAGGAAATGAATCTCCCCCAATGGTGAACATTCTAAATTGTAAACAATGTGAACAAAAGCTGGGACATACTCTCCAACACTATATCTGTGATTGTCCTGTTATCAGTGACTTCAGATCAAATGGATGTGTCACAAAGGAAAGGTTGATGATATTCTTGAGAGATATAAGAATTTTGCACCAAGACTGTAATATTTTGTTGAATTATCCGTATAACTAGGTCATAAAAGTATTTGTGTACGTCTGATACCATACCACTTGTGAAGGAGGAAATGTACATGTTTATCTCTCAGAATGTTTGGTAATGTGTTTATTGTTTGTGATGTGTGTCTATGTATGTATTAACACGTTGTACTGAACGGGGTGAGAATAGCTTGAGCTACCTCATCCCTTTGTGTGTATTTTACCTCAATAAACTTATTTCAATTTCAATTTCAATTTCAGTTTCAGACCAAATGGTATGAGGTACTTTCACCTTTGCAATTACTTCATACACTTAGGAATATTATCTGCATTGTACTAACGATGGTCTAAAGGCGGGGCTTACGAGCAGATGCTCGATCCTGTAAGCACAAGTAGATGAATACACTAGGTGAATACAACTAGGTCAATACACTAGGTGAATACAACTAGGTGAATACACACCGTCAATTCGCTTGGAAAAACTCAATATCATTTCTCATTTAATCTCGAAAAAACTCAAATAATTATAATGGCCGAAATATAAAGCTGTATTTTGATAGCTTTGTCAATCAAATTAAAAAAAAATATAATATAAATTTGTTTTAGATGAGCGTATGTCAATTTTTGAAAAGAAAACGAGATTTTGATGTGATTTCCTGTTCTGTCACTAATATTCTGTTAATATGGTATCGTAATTCATATCTTCGCCTTCGTAAGAACAATTATGGTATATGTGTGAAAATAAAGATAAAATTCCAATGTTTCGCATAACCTAAATGTCACTGAAGTCTGAAAACATATTAGTGCGGACAAGCGCACGCGGTGACGTCATTACTGGTCAGCTGAGCGCCAGGTAAACAAAGATTTTTCGCGCGCTGTTCCGTGAACACTCTTCGTGTATGCCTAAGTAGTGAAAAGTGCGGTGAAAAGTGTGAGAAGGAGACCGTAAAGTGTTTGCTGCTGCTTCACAGACGAGGAAAGTGCAACATGAGAGGTGAGGCAATTTTTAAGTTTGAGTTCATAGCCTAAATTTTTAGAGGATCGGGTAATTGTGAGGTTATTGAAATCATGATGCCGCTGAAAGCCTATATAATCTTGCCAGTTCTCTGTCATATGACACTTTTGAAGTTACTGTCAGCTTAGGCCTACAGCACCACGTGTTCCAACCGTCTACCACTCTGCAAAAGTGAATTTTCAATTTTTTTTTGTGTTCGGCAGCATTTTTTCCTTAGTTTGAACCAATATGTCCTCTTGTTTGCTGACGTTGGAGTTTTCAGAAAAGGTCTTCTTTGTCAATTTGGTCGATTCCTGGTACTATTTTGTACGTAGTGATCATATCACCTCATTTTTGTTCTTCTATCTTCTACCTTTAGCATATTTAACACCTCTAGCCTATCTATTGCTCCTGTTTTCACCTTGCTCTTGTATATTATGTGTATTTTCACGGGTGTATTCAGCTGTATAGTCAGATGTATAACTATATGTATAGTCAGGTGTCTACCCAATTGTATGGTCAAATGCCAAGATAGGAGTATTGTCATGTATATAGATAAGTGTATGGTGTATAATCATAAATATATTCATATGTATAGTGAAGTATACATATATGCAAGGTACATAGTTAAGTGTATGACCAAATATTGAGTTAAATGTATTGCAAAATGGATGGTTAATTGTAAGAGCAAGTGCATAATGAAGCCATTTAATTGAGTTGTATTTATATTTAAAATGCATGATATTAAATTAAATTTTCTATAGCAATTTTCACATAAAAAAAACACCTGAGGATTGAGCAGTAAACTTCGACTAGTGACAGCAGTCGGGAGTGTTGCCCACTAGCAGTGCATGATAATATTCACCGAGAGTCATATCAAGCCGCTGTTTGATGTGATAATTTTACCTTTTTTTATGTTAATTTCCATTGGATCAACAATGGGGTGGCTTGGGTCAGCAATGGGGGGGCTTGGGTCAGCAATAGGGGGGGCTTGGGTCAGCAATGGGGGGGCTTGGGTCAGCAAATGGGGGGGCTTGGGTCAGCAATAGGGGGGGCTTGGGTCAGCAATGGGGGGGCTTGGGTCAGCAATAGGGGGGGCTTGGGTCAGCAATGGGGGGGCTTGGGTCAGCAATGGGGGGGCTTGGGTCAGCAATGGGGGGCTTGAGAATCTTCACGATGTAACTTCTGCGTAAAAAGGTTGAAAATAAAATTTGCAGATTATAGTTATAATCAGTTTTGGGAAAAGTATAAATCCCATTGTCTCATTGGGGAGGTAAGGGAGAAAGAGAGAGGGAGGGGGAGGGAAGGAGGGAGGTAATTGGAGAGAGAGAGAGGGAGGGGGAGGGAAGGAGGGAGGTAATTGGAGAGAGAGAGAGGGAGGGGGAGGGAAGGAGGGAGGTAATTGGGGAGAGAGAGAGGGAGGGGGAGGGAAGGAGGGAGGTAATTGGGGAGAGAGAGAGGGAGGGGGAGGGAAGGAGGGAGGTAATTGGGGAGAGAGAGAGGGAGGGGGAGGGAAGGAGGGAGGTAATTGGAGAGAGAGAGAGGGAGGGGGAGGGAAGGAGGGAGGTAATTGGAGAGAGAGAGAGATAAAGTGTGTGTGAGAGAGAGAGAGCGATAAAGTGTGAGAGAGAGAGAGAGATAAAGTGTGTGAGATAGAGAGATAGATAGAGAGAAGAAAAATGTAAGTGTAGGAGAGGGGGGGGGGGAGAAGAATATAGGTAAAAGAGCTTCTCAAATAATATCTCTACACAGTATAGCTACACACCAGCTTCAGGACAGCTTCACAACTACACCTGCAGCTTCAGCACAGCTACACAACTACACCTGCAGCTTCACCACAGCTACACAACTACACCTGCAGCTTCACCACAGCTACACAGCTACACCTGCAGCTTCAGCACAGCTACACAACTACACCTGCAGCTTCACCACAGCTACACAGCTACACCTGCAGCTTCACCACAGCTACACAGCTACACCTGCAGCTTCACCACAGCTACACAGCTACACCTGCAGCTTCAGCACAGCTACACAACTACACCTGCAGCTTCACCACAGCTACACAGCTACACCTGCAGCTTCACCACAGCTACACAGCTACACCTGCAGCTTCACCACAGCTACACAACTACACCTGCAGCTTCAGCACAGCTACACAACTACACCTGCAGCTTCAGCACAGCTACACAGCTACACCTGCAGCTTCAGGACAGCTACACAACTACACCTGCAGCTTCAGCACAGCTACACAGCTACACCTGCAGCTTCAGCACAGCTACACAGCTACACCTGCAGCTTCAGGACAGCTACACACCAGCTTCAGCACAGCTACACAGCTACACCTGCAGCTTCAGGACAGCTACACAACTACACTTGCAGCTTCAGCACAGCTACACAACTACACCTGCAGCTTCAGCACAGCTACACAACTACACCTGCAGCTTCAGCACAGCTACACAACTACACCTGCAGCTTCAGCACAGCTACACAGCTACACCTGCAGCTTCAGCACAGCTACACAACTACACCTGCAGCTTCAGCACAGCTACACAACTACACCTGCAGCTTCAGCACAGCTACACAACTACACCTGCAGCTTCAGCACAGCTACACAACTACACCTGCAGCTTCAGGACAGCTACACAACTACACTTGCAGCTTCAGCACAGCTACACAACTACACCTGCAGCTTCAGCACAGCTACACAACTACACCTGCAGCTTCAGCACAGCTACACAACTACACCTGCAGCTTCAGCACAGCTACACAGCTACACCTGCAGCTTCAGCACAGCTACACAACTACACCTGCAGCTTCAGCACAGCTACACAACTACACCTGCAGCTTCAGCACAGCTACACAACTACACCTGCAGCTTCTACACAGCTACACCTGCAGCTTCAGCACAGCTACACAACTACACCTGCAGCTTCAGCACAGCTACACCTGCAGCTTCAGCACAGCTACACAGCTACACCTGCAGCTTCAGCACAGCTACACAACTACACCTGCAGCTTCAGCACAGCTACACAACTACACCTGCAGCTTCTACACAGCTACACCTGCAGCTTCAGCACAGCTACACAACTACACCTGCAGCTTCAGGACAGCTACACAACTACACCTGCAGCTTCTACACAGCTACACCTGCAGCTTCAGCACAGCTACACAACTACACCTGCAGCTTCAGCACAGCTACACAACTACACCTGCAGCTTCAGCACAGCTACACCTGCAGCTTCAGGACAGCTACACAACTACACCTGCAGCTTCAGCACAGCTACACAGCTACACCTGCAGCTTCAGGACAGCTACACACCAGCTTCAGCACAGCTACACAGCTACACCTGCAGCTTCAGCACAGCTACACCTGCAGCTTCAGGACAGCTACACAACTACACCTGTAGCTTCAGCACAGCTACACAACTACACCTGCAGCTTCAGGACAGCTACACAACTACACCTGCAGCTTCAGGACAACTACACAACTACACTCCAGCTTCAGGACAGCTTCACAACTACACCTGCAGCTTCAGCACAGCTACACAACTACACTCCAGCTTCAGGACAGCTTCACAACTACACCTGCAGCTTCAGGACAGCTACACAACTACACTCCAGCTTCAGGACAGCTTCACAACTACACCTGCAGCTTCAGGACAGCTTCACAACTACACTTGCAGCTTCAGCACAGCTACACAACTACACTCCAGCTTCAGGACAGCTTCACAACTACACCTGCAGCTTCAGGACAACTACACAACTACACTCCAGCTTCAGGACAGCTTCACAACTACACCTGCAGCTTCAGTACAGCTACACAATACACTCCAGCTTCAGGACAGCTACACAACTACACCTGCAGCTTCAGCACAGTTACACAACTACACCTGCAGCTTCAGCACAGCTACACAGCTACACCTGCAGCTTCAGCACAGTTACACAACTACACCTGCAGCTTCAGCACAGCTACACAGCTACACCTGCAGCTTCAGCACAGCTACACAGCTACACCTGCAGCTTCACCACAGCTACACAACTACACCTGCAGCTTCAGCACAGCTACACAACTACACCTGCAGCTTCACCACAGCTACACAACTACACCTGCAGCTTCAGGACAGCTACACAACTACACTCCAGCTTCAGGACAGCTTCACAACTACACCTGCAGCTTCAGGACAGCTACACAACTACACTCCAGCTTCAGGACAGCTTTACAACTACACCTGCAGCTTCAGGACAGGTACACAAACTCACCTGTAATTATGTTTGGCTAATGAGCGTTATATTGACTCGAAACATCAATGAAAAGTTCCCTCCATTATTGGCCTTTCTGATGACCGTTAATATACGAGTCACTCTAAACGGATATATACACACACGGGTGTTTGTTTGTTAGTGTTATTGTTGCATGTTTGTGTGTGTGTTTGCTTTCTGGTTGTATGTTTTGTTTGTGTGTGGATGTGTATATATATATATATATATATATATATATATATATATATATATATATATATATATATATATATATATATATATATATATATATATATATATACACCTGTATACATTGCATTGCATTGGAGGCCGCGGCCTCCACACCCAGCCGCGGCCTCCACACCCAGCCGCAGCCTCCACACCCAGCTGATGCCTCCACACCCAGCCGCGGCCTCCACACCCAGCCGCGGCCTCCACACCCAGCTGATGCCGCCACACCCAGCTGATGCCTCCACACCCAGTTGATGCCTCCACACCCAGCCGCGGCCTCCACACCCAGTTGCTGGCTCCACACCCAGTTGCTGGCTCCACACCCAGTTGATGCCTCCACACCCAGTTGCTGGCTCCACACCCAGCTGATGCCTCCACACCCAGTTGATGCCTCCACACCCAGCCGCGGCCTCCACACCCAGTTGCTGGCTCCACACCCAGTTGCTGGCTCCACACCCAGTTGATGCCTCCACACCCAGTTGCTGGCTCCACACCCAGTTGATGCCTCCACACCCAGTTGCTGGCTCCACACCCAGTTGTTGGCTCCACACCCAGTTGCTTGGCCATGACCCAGTGTGTTTGCTCCCCTCTATAGAATAATGCACAGTTTAACTCTGCCAACCGAGTTGAAATGGAAGGGGTCCCAGCGGTCGGGCAGGACTCCACAAGCCTTGAGGTGCCAACAACTGCTCCTAAAAGAGGTTTCTGCCGAGTATGCAACAAAAACACCGCCATAAACTCCAACGGTGGTGTTATCCGCTTTCACACCTTCAACGAGGAAAGATGCAGTGGTTCCCACCAGCTTCCGAAGGGAAGCAATGGCCAGCTGCCATTAACAGTTAGGGAAGAGACTCCCATTAACCTAATCTCATCTGAGAACCTCACCCAAGCGATCATAGCGACGTCTGCTAGAACATTACCACACATCCCAAAAGCAGCCCGCCCAAATGCAGCAGCCAAACTTTGTAATCTTCTGAAAAGGGTCAATGACGCGCCGGAAAACATTCAAGCGTGGCATAATGTCCTTCTGTTTGGCAATGTATGCCTCACCGTCCCTCCAAGGAGGGACAAATCACTTGCTTCCTCGGTCCTGAGGGCGATAAATGAATACCCAAGGGGGGACAACCTAGTTCGCCTGCCTCTGCGAGCAAAACACACCCACCGCAGAAATGGTAACACCAACATACCGGAAAAGTACAAAATCAGAGCACAAATCACCAAGAAATTTGAAGAGGGAAATACCGCAAGTGCTATTAGAGTCCTCACCAGTGACGAGAAAATTGCTCCTCGAAACTCAGCCACAGCATGGGCCCTGCAAAGCAAGCACCCACCCAGAGCCCCTCAAGGCGACAACATCGTTCCGCCATCAGCCGACACCATTTCAGTCCCATTAACCGTTGGTGAATCTGAGGTCTACAAAGCAGCCCTTTCTTTTCCACCTGGGTCAGCAGGCGGCTTTACAGGGTTAAAACCTCAACATATCAAGCAAATGTTAAATCCTGCGGTTGGTGATGCTGCACAAGATCTTCTTATGGAACTCACAAGGTTCGTCAACATGTGTCTGGCTGGTGAGATACCTGAGGTCATCAGGCCTCTCTTTTTTGGTGCCTCCCTCTGTGCTCTCAAAAAGAAGGACGAAGGAATCAGGCCAATCGCTGTTGGCAACACTCTCCGACGCCTGATTGCCAAGGCTGCTACGAGGGTTGTCAGCCAGCAAGCGGCTGAATTGCTGAAACCAATCCAGCTAGGATTTGGAATCCCCCAAGGCTGTGAAGCGGCTGCCCATGCAGCACGAGCATACATCACAAACATTTCTGATGAAAAGGCCCTGCTCAAACTGGACTTTAAGAATGCCTTCAACATGGTAAGAAGAGATGCAGTACTTTGTGCCGTACATCGCCATTTCCGGCCCCTCTACCCGTTCATACTATCGTGCTACAGTGGCGAGTCAAAACTGCTCTTTGGTGAACATGAAATCAGATCATGTGAAGGTGTTCAGCAAGGTGATCCTCTTGCTCCCCTTCTTTTCTGCTTAGTCTTAAAAGAAATCACCGAAAGCTTGTCCAGCGAGTTCAACATCTGGTTTTTGGATGATGGCACTATAGCTGGCACCGTAGACCACCTCTTGTCAGATATCAGGAAAATAAGGGAGCAAGAAGTAAGCCTGGGTCTCGTCCTGAACCCTTCCAAGTGTGAAGTAGTCTCCTCCAACCCAGACATCGTAGCTAGAATAAGGTCTGCCTTGCCTGGAGCCCATGTCATTAGGGCCGAGAACAGCACCCTCCTTGGAGCTCCCCTCGGGTCTAACGCCATTGAGGAGATCCTCGACAAGAAAATCGCAGACCTTAGGAGGATGGAAGACAGAATAGGTGACATCGATGCCCACGATGCTTTTTATCTCCTCACCAAATGCCTATCCCTTCCGAGGCTAACCTACTTTCTGAGGTGCGCCCCATCTTACAACAACCCAAAGCTTGACGAGTATGACCTCCTACTGAAGACCATGCTGGAAAAAACGAATGCCAGTGGAAACAAGCCACTCTTCCTGTCAGGCTCGGTGGCTTGGGTGTCCGCACCGCCACCCAAATTGCTGTCCCAGCCTTCCTGTCTTCCTCCTCAGCATCAGATGACCTGGTTAAGGAAATTCTACCTGACACCCTGAGTGATGTAGCGGGAATACAGGACCCCCACTACACGGAATGCGACATGAAATGGGGTGCCATGACAGACCCAGCACTCAGACCAGCCATGCCGAAAGCCAAGAAACAATCCAGTTGGGACAGCCCCATTGTAGACAAAGAAGCCACAGCTTTGCTGGAGGCAGCAACAACCCCCAGTGATCGTGCACGCCTCACAGCTGTGCAGGCTCCCCATGCAGGGGACTTCCTTCTGGCAGTCCCTATGTCTGCGACAGGCACACGTCTTGATCCGCAGGAGCTCCGTATTGCAGTCGCTCTCCGCCTTGCTGCCCCTATCCACACTGTTCACAGGTGTATTTGCGGCGAGGCAGATGCTGACGAATATGGATTGCATGGCCTGCACTGTGGAAAATCGGGTGGTTGGCACACTAGACACGACGAAGTCAACGACATCATTAAAAGAAGCCTTGCCTCTGCTCAGTGTCCAGCGGAGAGAGAGCCCCGTAACCTACTGAACCGTGACTCTGTTAGCTTTGCCGGCCGACCAGACGGAATCACACTGCGTCCGTGGAAGGGTGGCAGGCAGTTAGCATGGGACTATACTTGCGTATCCACCCTGGCAACGACATACATCACCCTCTCTGCCGGCACGGCAGGAGCCGCAGCGACACACAGAGAAAAACAAAAGTCAGTCAAGTACAGGCAACTAGATCAAAGGTACAACTTCGTTCCAATAGGGTCTGAGACCCTAGGCCCATGGGGTGAGAGTGCAAGAAGGTTTCTTAAGGATCTTGGTTCCAAGCTCATTGACACCACAAGAGACCCTAGAGCAGCAAGTTTTCTCTTTCAGCGCCTCAGTGTCGCGATCCAGAGGGGAAATTCCCGCTGCATCCTCGGTTCCTGCCCGGCGTCGGAGGAGTTCGAGGAAATCTACAGCCTCTAGGAAGCGAACTTTTTCTTGTGTCCTCTTAATGTTCATTTTTTGTATAAAATCAGATATGTAACTGTATAACCTTGCATAATAAAGTGTACATCATAATAAAAAAAAAAGGGGGGTGGTAGGAGAAGTGAACACTCTTTCGTATTCAGAGTTAAATGGCAAGTTTTTCCCTGAGTGCTCTGTGTTCCCTTCTCTGAGGCTGTGGGTCCCTATAATTGCACCAGTGGTGGTACCCCCCTATATATATATATATATATATATATATATATATATATATATATATATATATATATATATATATATATATATATATATATATATATATATATATGTGTGTGTGTGTGTGTGTGTGTGTGTGTGTGTGTGTGTGTGTGTGTGTGTTCCCTGTATGTGTTTAGAATGTTTTTATATTTGTCAAGTAATTCAGAACCGTGTTTATTTATTTTTTTCTGTTTGAACACCTATTCGGAGGCCTGGTTGGAGACCGGGCCGCGGGGGCTATTGATCCCCGGAAGTTACAGTAGATCCCCGGTAGGTAGATCATCAGTCGTTATATGTTCTTTGGTCTTGCAATGGTATGGGAGCAAAGGTGCTCAAATATTGCATTAATTTTAAATGGTGGTTTTGGGCTTCCCGATGTGGGGGGCTCCAGGCCGGTGCTGCGTACTCTTGTACCGGGGGATACCCGGCGTTGGTCGGGAGACGGAGCCGCTGCATCTTGATGTGACACTATCTTCATCACTGTAGATATCTTTACTATGATGGCTGTGTTGTTATTGTAGATAGGGCACTCATAGGTAACCCTTCCCTTCACTATCTTTTCTGCTCTTCACTGTCTTTCCTACCCTTCATCACTTTCCCCTACCCTTCACCACCTTCCCTACCCTTCACCACCTTCCCTACCCTTCACCACCTTCCCTACCCTTCACCACATTCCCTACCCTTCACCACCTTCCCTACCCTTCACCACCTTCCCTTCCCTTCATCACTTTCCCTACCCTTCACTACCTTCCCTACCCTTCACTACCTTCCCTACCCTTCATCACTTTCCCCTACCCTTCACCACCTTCCCTACCCTTCACCACCTTCCCTACCCTTCACCACCTTCCCTACCCTTCATCACTTTCCCTACCCTTCACCACCTTCCCTACCCTTCATCACTTTCCCTACCCTTCACCACCTTCCCTACCCTTCACCACCTTCCCTACCCTTCACCACATTCCCTACCCTTCACCACCTTCCCTACCCTTCATCACTTTCCCTACCCTTCACCACCTTCCCTACCCTTCACCACCTTCCCTACCCTTCATCACTTTCCCTACCCTTCACTACCTTCCCTACCCTTCACCACCTTCCCTACCCTTCACCACCTTCCCTACCCTTCACCACCTTCCCTACCCTTCACCACCTTCCCTTCCCTTCATCACTTTCCCTACCCTTCACTACCTTCCCTACCCTTCACCACCTTCCCTACCCTTCACCACCTTCCCTACCCTTCACCACCTACCCCTACCCTTTACCACCTACCCTACCCTTCACCACCTACCCTACCCTTCACCACCTTCCCTACCCTTCACTACCTACCCTACCCTTCACCACCTACCCTACCCTTCACCACCTTCCCTACCCTTCACCACCTACCCTACCCTTCACCACCTACCCTACCCTTCACCACCTTCCCTACCCTTCACCACCTACCATACCCTTCACCACCTTCCCTACCCTTCACCACCTACCCTACCCTTCACCACCTTCCCTACCCTTCACCACCTTCCCTACCCTTCACCACCTTCCCTACCCTTCACCACCTACCCTACCCTTCACCACCTTCCCTACCCTTCACCACCTTCCCTACCCTTCACCACCTACCCTACTCTTCACCACCTACCCTACCCTTCACCACCTTCCCTACCCTTCACCACCTTCCCTACCCTTCACCACCTACCCTACCCTTCACCACCTACCCTACCCTTCACCACCTACCCTACCCTTCACCACCTACCCTACCCTTCACCACCTACCCTACCCTTCACCACCTACCCTACCCTTCACCACCTACCCTACCCTTCACCACCTTCCCTACCCTAAGAGGCACCCTGCTGCTTAGCAAGATTGAAAATTAGTATCATTTGGCACTTTGTACAAAAAGGAAGCTACATGTATATATGTATGTATATGTGTATATGTGTATACGTATATGTGTGTATGCACACTTTAAACATCTCACTTAACCCTCATATCATTTTAAAACTATCCGGAAGATCTGGTTAATTAATAAACAAATTGAATAAAACATTTTGAACTACGTAAAAATGTTATCATTGGTTGTAAACAGATTCACAGTGGCCCTGATGATCCTAGTTACCCTGTTGTGGGGGGTCCTGGGGGTCACTTCCGGGGGTGTGGGCGAGGCTGGGGTCTTGGAGGACCACTCGTGGTCTCTCTGGGGTCTGCTGCAGCGGTAGGACCACTGGTTCTGGCTGTTCGCGGGGCTGATCGCGGGGCTGTTCGCGGGGCTGTTCGCGTTTGCTGTGTGGCTATATCGGCGCAGATGCATTCGGCGGTGCTGTGCGCAGGACCTCGGTGGAGGATAGCAGGACGAGGAGGAGGAGGAGGATGGAGAAGAAGATCATGAAGGACCAGGTCTGGAAGGGCCAGGTCTGGAAGGGCCAGGTCTGGAAGGGCCAGGTCTGGAAGCACCAGGTCTGGAAGCACCAGGTCTGGAAGGACCAGGTCTGGAAGGACCAGGTCTGGAAGGACCAGATCTTGAAGGACCAGGTCTGGAAGGACCAGATCTTGAAGGATCAGGTCTGGAAGTACCAGGTCTTGAAGGACCAGATCTTGAAGGACCAGGTCTGGAAGGATCAGGTCTGGAAGTACCAGGTCTTGAAGGACCAGGTCTTGAAGGACCAGGTCTTGAAGTACCAGATCTTGAAGGACCAGGTCTGGAAGGACCAGGTCTGGAAGGACTAGGTTTGGAAGGATCAGGTTTGGAAGGATCAGGTTTGGAAGGATCAGGTTTGGAAGGATCAGGTCTTGAAGTACCAGGTCTGGAAGGACCAGGTCTGGAAGGACCAGATCTTGAAGGATCAGGTCTGGAAGTACCAGGTCTTGAAGGACCAGATCTTGAAGGACCAGGTCTGGAAGGATCAGGTCTTGAAGTACCAGGTCTGGAAGGACCAGGTCTGGAAGGACCAGGTCTGGAAGGGCCAGGTCTTGAAGTACCAGGTCTGGAAGGACCAGGTCTGGAAGGACCAGATCTGGAAGGACCAGATCTTGAAGTACCAGATCTTGAAGTACCAGATCTTGAAGTACCAGGTCTGGAAGGACCAGGTCTGGAAGGACCAGGTCTGGAAGTACCAGGTCTGGAAGTACCAGGTCTGGAAGGACCAGGTCCACACGACCTATCTGGAGTACCAGGTCCGGACGACCTATCTGGACTACCAGGTCCGGACGACCTGTCTGGAGTACCTGTTCCACACGACGACAACTCTACCCACAAGGAACTCTCCTCCGACTCCTCCTCCTCCACCGACGACGACGACGACCCACGGAAAGTGGAAATGAGTAATGACCGATAAAAGAGAAATATAAAGCGAAACAGGAGGAAAAGGCGCAGGTGTAAGAAGGATATCACAGTCGCTCCTGTGGCTGAAGACGACCCTTCCTCCTCCTCCGACGACGACGACGAGGACGACCACGAGGACGACAACGCCCTCGAGGAAGAAGGGAAGGAGGGTGATAAAGCAAGTACGTACACGAGAACGGAAAAGGAAGGGAAGAAAAAGAAGAGAAAGGGAGGGAAGAGGAAAGGCGGGGGTAGAAAGTGGTGTAGGAAGGCTGGGCTCTGATCCTTTGCTATCTACCTCCTTTGCTATCTACCATGCCTGGACGGCGCTGCTATCTACCATGCCAGGACGGCGCTGCTATCTACCATGCCAGGACGGCGCTGCTATCTACCATGCCAGGACGGCGCTGCTATCTACCATGCCAGGACGGCGCTGCTATCTACCATGCCAGGACGGCGCTGCTATCTACCATGCCAGGACGGCGCTGCTATCTACCATGCCAGGACGGCGCTGCTATCTACCATGCCAGGACGGCGCTGCTATCTACCATGCCAGGACGGCGCTGCTATCTACCATGCCTGGACGGCGCTGCTATCTACCATGCCAGGACGGCGCTGCTATCTACCATGCCAGGACGGCGCTGCTATCTACCATGCCAGGACGGCGCTGCTATCCTCCATGGGTGGAGGCAGCTGCTATCCTCCATGGGTGGAGGCAGCTGCTATCCTGCATGGGTGGAGGCAGCTGCTATCCTCCATGGGTGGAGGCAGCTGCTATCCTGCATGGGTGGAGGCAGCTGCTATCCTCCATGGGTGGAGGCAGCTGCTATCCTGCATGGGTGGAGGCAGCTGCTATCCTGCATGGGTGGAGGCAGCTGCTATCCTCCATGGGTGGAGGCAGCTGCTATCCTGCATGGGTGGAGGCAGCTGCTATCCTCCATGGGTGGAGGCAGCTGCTATCCTCCATGGGTGGAGGCAGCTGCTATCCTCCATGGGTGGAGGCAGCTGCTATCCTGCATGGGTGGAGGCAGCTGCTATCCTCCATGGGTGGAGGCAGCTGCTATCCTCCATGGGTGGAGGATAGCAGCTGGAGGATAGCAGCATCATATCTTATCTTCTCCTGAAGATAAGATATGACGGGAGTGCATGCTTGCTGTGCCACTCACCATGGATAGAGACAGCTGGCTTAGCGCTTTCTCCTCACCTGGCACTCCCATAGACCTCCCATAGGTCACTGGACGTAAAGAGAGTTCTACCCACTGGACTTCCATAAGCAGCAAGTCCAACAAGCTACATCATTGCAAAATTGATCTATTTTTCTACATTTTTTTTTTTTTTTTTTTTGTGCAAAACGACAAATCGTGATAGATTAATTTATATGCAAGTGACTAGAGATAACGATAAGGTCACGACCTTAGAGGCAGGTCAAATGTTACATTTCCCAATGGGACACACACATATATATATACTGATCGTACATATACCCACAGGATATATATATATATATATATATATATATATATATATATATATATATATATATATATAAATCGTATATATACATATACCCACAGGATATATATATATATATATATATATATATATATATATATATATATATATATATATATATATATATATATATATATATCTTGCATGTCTCTTGGGAAGGGGGGGGGGGTGGTAGCCTCGAACGCCGTCTCGGCCATTTGTATAATTACAACCAAAAATTATTGAGGCGTCTTAAGGCCACCCAATACTGGGAGTGGGTAGAGACGGTTAATAGGATTTAAAGCTTTCTGAACCTTACAGGTAATAATTTACTGAAGTTAGTGCCACTAGAGAGATGGAGTACTGGGAATGAGTGCCACTAGAGATGGAGTGCCACTAGAGAGATGGAGTACTGGGAATGAGTGCCACTAGAGATGGAGTGCCACTAGAGAGGTGGAGTACTGGGAATGAGTGCCACTAGAGAGATGGAGTACTGGGAATGAGTGCCATTAGAGAGATGGAGTACTGGGAATGAGTGCCACTAGAGAGATGGAGTACTGGGAATGAGTGCCACTAGAGAGATGGAGTACTGGGAATGAGTGCCACTAGAGAGATGGAGTACTGGGAAGAGAGAGAGAGAGACAGAGAGAGAGAGATAGAGAGACAGAGAGAGAGAGAGAGAGAGAGAGAGAGAGAGAGAGAGAGAGAGAGAGAGAGAGAGAGAGAGAGAGAGAGAGAGAAGAGAGACAGACAGAGAGAGAGAGAGATAGAGAGACAGAGAGAGAGATAGAGAGACAGAGAGAGAGAGAGAGAGAGAGAGAGAGAGAGAGAGAGAGAGAGAGAGAGAGAGAGAGAGAGGAGAGAGATAGAGAGACAGAGAGAGAGAGAGAGAGAGAGAGAGAGAGAGAGAGAGAGAGAGAGAGAGAGAGAGAGAGAGAGAGAGAGAGAGACAGACAGAGAGAGAGAGAGATAGAGAGACAGAGAGAGAGATAGAGAGACAGAGAGAGAGAGACAGAGAGAGAGAGAGAGAGAGAGAGAGAGAGAGAGAGAGAGAGAGAGAGAGAGAGAGAGAAGAGAGAGAGAGAGAGAGAGAGAGATAGAGAGACAGAGAGAGAGAGAGAGAGAGAGAGAGAGAGAGAGAGAGAGAGAGATAGAGAGATAGAGAGACAGAGAGAGAGAGAGAGAGAGAGAGAGAGAGAGAGAGAGAGAGAGAGAGAGAGAGAGAGAGAGAGAGACAGAGAGAGAGAGATAACAACAGAACCTCCCTCCTCACATTACAAAAGAGCACTGAAGATATTACCTTAGTTATCCACGTATATAAGACCCCACTGACCTCTACACGACAAGAAATGAATATGTCCCCATTACACAAACTTACTCCTTTCGTTATGGCGAATATACAACAAAAATATAAATCCATACAGCTCATACAACACTCTCTCACACCACAATACAACAGCAGAAGGGATACATACACACTATCATGTAATCGTTGTATTTCCCACTACCCACGTCCTGAAAATACAGGAATTTGCACAATCCACCAGATACAAATAACAGTTTTATGAATCCACCCGGAGAAAAACACAGCTTTAAAAGCGTCTTTAAAACACATGTAAGCGAGTGTTAGAATCCTTTGTGCGTTCAAGATCATTTTTTTCGGGGGTTAAGAGGAAATGTGTTATTTAGAGATGCTCCAAAATTTGGCGCATGGAATATATTAATACAATATTAAAAGCTGAACATTGTGGGGAAATTGTGCTTTGATATACAATATACATATTTTGGGAGCAAGGGGAAAATCGGGGGTTTCCAGTTGTGTTGAAAATTTGGACCATTGATAACCTTTAAAAAATTCCAAAAATCTGAGATTTAATGACACGAGATTGGTTGGAACAGTACAACAGATCCCGAAGCACATATCACAAGCAGATCCCAAAGCACATATCACAAGCAGATCCCAAAGCACATACCACAACCAGATCCCAAAGCACATATTCAACAAGCAGATCCCAAAGCACATATCACAAGCAGATACTGAAGCACATATCACAAGCAGATACTGAAGCACATATCACAAGCAGATACTGAAGCACATATCACAAGCAGATACTGAAGCACATATCACAAGCAGATCCTGAAGCACATATCACAAACGGATACTGAAGCACATATCACAAGCAGATACTGAAGCACATATCACAAACAGATACTGAAGCACATATCTTAAACAGATCCCAAAGCACATATCACAATCAGATCCCAAAGCACATATCACAAGCAGATCCCAAAGCACATATCACAATCAGATCCCAAAGCACATATCACAAGCAGATCCCAAAGCACATATCACAATCAGATCCCAAAGCACATATCACAAGCAGATCCCAAAGCACATATCACAAGCAGATCCCAAAGCACATATCACAAGCAGATCCCAAAGCACATATCACAAGCAGATCCCAAAGCACATATCACAACCAGATCCCAAAGCACATATCACAAGCAGATCCCAAATCACATATCACAACCAGATCCCAAATCACATATCACAACCAGATCCCAAATCACATATCACAACCAGATCCCAAAACACATATCACAAGCAGATCCCAAAGCAGATATCACAGGCAGATCCCAAAGCACATATCACAAGCAGATCCCAAAGCACATATCACAAGCAGATCCCAAAGCACATATTCAACACAATTAAACACTAGGGAGCCATTTAATAAAGGCTCACTAAACTCATATAAATACTAAATCACCAGAATGAGCCAGATGCGTAGCACAACAGGCAGACTGATCCTGTGTTAAACCGTGAGAGATGGTACACTATAAGAGATATATATAGGAGGCACAGGCAAGATATATGAGAGCAATAGTGTGCATGGCAAGGAGTTATAGCTTACTGAATATTTGAGATATAGTGTGTACTTGTAAGAGAGTTATGATTAAAACCTTTCTTGGGGATATAAGGGTTTGATAAGGCGTATCGTAATACCTTTGGACAACTAACAGGACCTTAACAAGGCAGTTATAACGAAGGATCCAGTCGTATTGGCGTTTGTCTTTCCATTGGAGACGTCGGCGTTCAATCCCCGACTGTCCAAGTGGTTGGGCACCATTCCTTTCCCTCCGTCCCATCCCATATCCTTATCCTGACCCCTTCCTAGTGCTATATAGTCGCAATGGCTTGGTGCTTTCTCCCTGATAGCTCCCTTCCCCCTTTCCATTGGAGACTTTCGGCGCCGTGAAGAAGTTGGGACCTGCTGCTTGGGTAACAGCTTCTCCCCCATATCAACCTACCATGGCTTTGCGCCCTGGAGAGGCCACTCCAGGACGCCTTAATCCAAGTGCTGGTTAGAGAACCAACCTCCGCTGTTACCTCAGTGGTGAGCTATACGAATATAAGAGAATTATATATAAAAATCGACATTACCTGCCTATATCTTATACCAACAGCTATATAGGCGTCTCCTGATTCACTCTCCAGCCTTGCTGTGGCCACAGATGGGTGGCTATACTATATAGTCACTTTATAGCACCCGGAAGGGGGTCAGGATAAGGATTTGGGATGGGACGAGGGAAAGGAATGGTGCCCAAACCACATATAAACAGTCGAGGATTGAACACCCCGACCTGCATGAAGTCAGACCGTCGCTCTACCGTCCAGCCGCAAGTGAAGTGAATTATGAGGAGAAAGCGCCAAGCCATTACGACTATTTAGCACTGGGAAGGGGTCAGGATAAGGATTTGGGATGGGACGGGGCAGGGAAGGAATGGGGCCAGGCACTTGGACGGTCGGGGATTGAACGCCGACCTGCATGAAGTCAGACCGTCGCTCTACCGTCCGGCCGCAAGTGATTGGGCTTGGACTCATGCCTCTATAAGCATGAGTCCAAGAGGCATGAGTTACGAGGAAAGGCGACGTGAAATGTACCTCTCGACACAAGAGTAAAAATGAGAAATAAACTGTTTATTTCCCTCCGGCACACGGACAAGAGGAAATTCCAGGAATTCAATTTCCTCGGTTTTGTAGCTTGTGAAGCTCGCTGGCCGAGGCGATTGGGCACGGTGAACGGACTCACGTGTTAGAAACGATAGCCACGGCTTCCCCCCATGCCCTTGTTATCTTCGGACCTGAACTATTGAGATGAATATTGGGGTCGATATTCCGATGATGAGTCACGATAACGATAAAGAAACGCCGACGTTTTGGCGTCGAAACGCCGACGTTTCGACGCCAAAACCAAATTTCGACGTTTCGACGCCAAATTTCGACGTTAATTGTTTCAATCAGAGGAGGTGCTATATCTCCTCCAATCAGAGGAGGTGCAATATCTCCTCCAATCAGAGGAGGTGCTAGATCTCCTCCAATCAGAGGAGGTGCTAGATCTCCTCCAATCAGAGGAGGTGCTAGATCTCCTCCAATCAGAGGAGGTGCTACATCTCCTCCAATCAGAGGAGGTGCTACATCTCCTCCAATCAGAGGAGGTGCTATATCTCCTCCAATCAGAGGAGGTGCTAGATCTCCTCCAATCAGAGGAGGTGCTAGATCTCCTCCAATCAGAGGAGGTGCTAGATCTCCTCCAATCAGAGGAGGTGCTACATCTCCTCCAATCAGAGGAGGTGCTACATCTCCAATCAGAGGAGGTGCTATATCTCCTCCAATCAGAGGTGCTAGATCTCCTCCAATCAGAGGAGGTGCTAGATCTCCTCCAATCAGAGGAGGTGCAATATCTCCTCCAATCAGAGGAGGTGCTAGATCTCCTCCAATCAGAGGAGGTGCTAGATTTCCTCCAATCAGAGGAGGTGCTACATCTCCTCCAATCAGAGGAGGTGCTATATCTCCTCCAATCAGAGGAGGTGCTACATCTCCTCCAATCAGAGGAGGTGCTAGATCTCCTCCAATCAGAGGAGTGCTACATCTCCACCAATCAGAGGAGGTGCTAGATCTTCTCTGATTGGTTCCTTCCCCTAGTTCGTCTGACGTCACCAGAGGTGAATTGGTTGATTGCACTGGGCTGTTGATAGGTCAGGTCAGGTCACTCACTGACCTTTGACCTGTCACCGAGCTTCCTATCAGGTTTTCTTGACCTCATATCTTAACCCCGATATCATACACTGGCCATCGTACGATATCTCGACTCTAGGTAATGGCAACCATTCAGGGTTGCCATTACCGAGCCCACTACGGGCTCACCATAGCCCGTGCTACTTGCCCCGCTCCTGTGCCAGGTAAGTCCACTACGGGCTCACCATAGCCCGTGCTACTTGCAACATTATGTTCCGAGTAGCAGCATCTTTAAACAACCACATTCAGGGTCAGCCAACTTGACCGGAA
>NC_091208.1:17427299-17429799 GCF_040958095.1 Procambarus clarkii | reverse complement strand
TTTCTACTTTCCTAGAAATACTTTCTAGTCTATAAGAAAACTCTACCTTCTTAGGATTGGCATCGCCTTGTGCCCAATATGTTTAGTATTTGCTGATTGATTATTTACTCCTTGTCCTCATATCCCAACTCCTTGTCCCCCATACCCCAGCTCCTTGTCCTCATATCTCAGCTCCTTGTCCTCATATCCCAACTCCTTGTCCCCCATACCCCAGCTCCTTGTCCTCATACCCCAGCTCCTTGTTCTCATATCTCACCAAAGGGATATATATATATATATATATATATATATATATATATATATATATATATATATATATATATATATATATACTTAAGGCACAACTCTCCTAAACACGAGAGTGAAGTATACAACTTTAGAACACTTTCCCACCAGGAGACTCGAACCCTAGCCAGCACAGAAGCCTTCCAGCAACTGGCATAACAGGTACGCCTTAACCCACTCCACCACCTGCTCAGACCCTTAAAAGAGATGGTAATTTCTCACTTGCTCTAGTGCTCTTGGGAGGTGGTGATCTTTGGAGTATATAAATACTCCGAAATTACCATCTCTTTTAAGGGTCTGAGCAGGTGGTGGAGCGGGTTAAGGCGTACCTGTTATGCCAGTTGCTGGAAGGCTTCTGTGCTGGCTAGGGTTCGAGTCTCCTGGTGGGAAAGTGTTCTAAAGTTGTATATATATACTTATACCGTGCTCTTCTTCTCATAATTAGTTGACCTCACTACAATGAGTTGAAACAAAGTTCAATAAAAACCAATATAGAGCCTTCAGACCAAAAACAGTAACATTAAATACGGAAGTTTTTCATACAGAGTTAATGATGGTGTTTGAGATATCTTTTGAACGCTAAAATTTCATTGCAGATCACATAATTACGTTCGATTGGTAGTTAGAGCAATAGAGCAATAGAGCAATAGATAGAGCTGTAGTTAGGTATTGCTTGATTGCCTGGTTAATTGTGTTCCGTTTATTTTAACGAAACACAATTATGTTAATGATCCGTTAATTAATTAATTTTAATTAATTAATTAATGGAACGATTAATTACAATCGGAGGGGGGGGGGGGGAGATTGAGTGACACTCTGGTTTAGCTTCAGTGGAAGCCTCAGGAACCCTTGTGGATTCAGTAGAATCCCCAGGTTGCAATCCTTTTGACCATGCCGTTGTGTAGTTGTCTAGGGCGTGTATCTGGGGAACACCCAACACATAGATTCGATCCCTCACTACGGCTCCAATGGAATTTCTCACTGACACATCTTATAAGTGTAATTACTCGCTGTGTGCCGGAGAAAACATTTTAACTCCTGTCTGTATATCATCACATTGAGCAGCAAAGAACAACAGAAGAATTCGATCCTCTCTTAAACCTCCCTGCCAATCACACACCGAAACTACGACGTTGGTACAACGTTCGAACAAGTTTTAACACCTCCTAACCAGTTATAACAACCAATAAGTTGTAACAACGTTCTAACACGTCATAAACACGTTAAGCCAAGATGTAACAACTTTATTACAAGTTGTAACAAGCGGAAAATAGAGACAGTTTCGGTTTGTGTTTCCAGGGATATCTTTTATAGAGGATCGAATAGGATAAACAGCCGACTGTCGTTACAGCATTCTTAGGCATTCAAGACCGTCCTCTTGGCCGTCTTCAAGACGTCTATACAGCTTTCCACGAGGAGAAGTAGAAAGCTCTTCGATCCCTCTTGATGCGTTCCCTAAAGCCTATTTCGACGCGGATGTGGCGTTCAGATCTCTATGTTATCAACGGGTTTCGAACCTGTGAATGTTATGTGTTCTACCAAGGAACCGAACTACTGATTATCTTGAGCAGTTTCAGCCTAAAAAATCAACCATAAGCATGAGTCGAGGAGGCCTGGTCGAGGACCGGGCCGCGGGGACACTAAAGCCCCGAAATCATCTCTAGATAACCTCAAGATAACCTCAAGATGAGAGGATTTATGAGGAAGCGTTGCTAATAGCATTGGATTATGTGGAATCTAATCCCGTCCTCATAAACAATGGTCGTTAATTCAACAGGCCAGAATGGTCATTCCATCCAGGAACCGACCCCCCAAAGACACATTTTAGCCGCTCATTCAAAATAGGAGTCTTCTCGGGTATAAATATATGGTTTAGGTTAGCACATTGTGCATCTTTTGGCATTTGGGTGTTCAGGTTCTGTTGGCAATCAGTTGTATGTTGGTTCGTGAGTTCGAACAGCGAGTCACTGTTCGAAAAAAATTTTCGAACGTCATCGGTTGTGAGCTAAACCGTTTTTCATTCATAAACAGGAGGTTTAATGGCTCTTCAGATTACAATAGAGTGTTTACCTATCTTACGTGTGTTTTACTCACATATGAGTAAGTTTACTTACTCATACGTGAGTAAAATGAGTAAAACGTGAGTAAGTTTACTTACTCATTGTTTATGAGTTTACTCACTCATCCCAGCCAACAGGGACGACCCTGGAAACAC
>NC_091208.1:17419369-17426799 GCF_040958095.1 Procambarus clarkii | reverse complement strand
ACACACACACCACACACACACACACACACACACACACACACACACACACACACACACAATAAAGAAACTGGAGAAGGTTCAGAGGTTTGCGACGAGGCTTGTCCCAGAGTTACGAGGGATGGGATATGAAGAGCGGCTGAAGGAACTGAACCTAACGACACTAGAGAAAAGAAGGGAGAGAGGAGATATGATAGGGACATATAAAATACTCAGGGGAATTGATAAAGTGGAAATAGATGAAATGTTCACACGTAATAATAACAGAACGAGGGGACATGGGTGGAAACTGGAAACTCAGATGAGTCACAGAGATGTTAGGAAGTTTTCTTTTAGCGTGAGAGTAGTAGAAAAATGGAATGCACTTGGGGAACAGGTTGTGGAAGCAATACTATTCATACTTTTAAAACTAGGTATGATAGGAAATGGGACAGGAGTCATTGCTGTAAACAACCGATAGCTAGAAAGGCGGGATCCAAGAGTCAATGCTCGATCCTGCAAGCACATATAGGTGAGTACATATAGGTGAGTACACACACACATACACACACACCCACACACACCACATACACACACACACACACACACACACACACACACAACACACATACACACACACACACACACACACACACACACACACACACCATCCCACTGACCAAGCGCGAGTGAAAGTTCCACTTTGAGAACTTGATTAGATTTCCAAACCTCTACTAATCTCCAATCTCTCTCCAGTCAGTCCAGGGTCGTCTGTCGTAGCATCTTAACAGTCCTCTTTAAACAATGAAGTTCCTGAAGGACTTTGATATACGAGTATTTGGGACGCTTTGAGATTCTTTGAGACTTTGAAACTCTCTGCGACTCTTTGAAACTCTCTGAAACTCTTTGAGACTCTCGGATATCACTGGGAGATTAATCTTAATCACACACTCAACATACGTAACTATTTCACTGTTTCACTGTTACTTACTCTCGCTACTGTTACCTACTCACGGTACTGTTTGGGGTAGGAAGTAAGAGGTACAATCAGGTCTAATTGTATCCCTCTCCCTCACAATTGTTCCAGCATGATTCTCACTACAATCACAATCCCCCATCAGTGAATTTTCAACACAATCCCTATTCCCCAATCAGTGAATTCGCTATCTATTCGTTTCCTCTCTTATCTGATTCTCCTTCTCTAAGAGCTGAATAACTCTCTCTCTCTCTCTCTCTCTCTCTCTCTCTCTCTCTCTCTCTCTCTCTCTCTCTCTCTCTCTCTCTCTCTCTCTCTCTCTCTCTCTCTTTCAAAGAAATTACATTGTTTTCGGATGTCTTCGCTCCGATGACTGTCCCTTTGGGGAGAAGCGATTGGGGAGGGGGGTATGGGGGATTTTTTATTGTGGGGGGGGGGGGGGGTAAAAAGTCCCATTGGTCCATTCAATGCTTTTCTCTCTCCTGGGATTCGGGTAATTGCTCCATTCCCCCTATTATCTTTCCACCCATTTTCTTTTTTTTTTTATTAATTTCAACTACTCACAATATGGGGCGAATTTGGGGACCATGTTGCAATATTGTAGGTAAATGGGAAAATTAAATAGTGCTCTCTTTGTCAAGATGCACAGACCAGATGGTGGGATGCAACTGTTTCGTAAGGGTGTGAGTGTATATGTGAGAGTGTGTGGGAGACTGTTGGGAGTGTGTGTGTGTGTGTGTGTGTGTGTGTGTGTACTTACCTAAGTGTAGTTACAGGATGAGAGCTACGCTCGTGGTGTCCCGTCTTCCCAGCACTCTTTGTCATATAACGCTTTGAAACTACTGACGGTCTTGGCCTCCACCACCTTCTCACCTAATTTGTTCCAACCGTCTACCACTCTGAGACTCTTTGTGTGTGTGTGACTGTGTGTGTGTGTGTGTGTGTGTGTGTGTGTGTGTGTGTGTGTGTGTGTGTGTGTGTGTGAGGTGTGTGAGAGTGTGTGAATATATTTCTCACTATATAGTCAAAATATAGTCTTATCTGAAACGTGAATTTGAGATAAGATTATCTATATTTGATTTATTGTGTGATAGACACCGAAAGCCCATTATTACAGACTCTAGATCAAGCTGTTCCTAAAGTGCCTAATCACCCAAGCTGCTTGAATGGCCAAGCTTAAGGAAACTTTTTCCACGTTAAGCTTATAGACGTTAAACGTTGGTATGAAACTTGTAAGTTCTGCCTCTGAAGTTCTACCTGCATCCTCGTTAATTGGTCGCTGAAATGTGGCTGGAGTTACTCGCTGGGTACAAAGTTTGGGTACGGGTTCGAGGGTCGCTTCTCGCTCCAGTATTTTGTCTCAGACATGTGTCTTGTTTCAAATATGTGTGTTGTTTCAAACATGTGTCTTGTTTCAAACATGTGTCTTGTTTCAAACATGTGTCTTGTTTCAAAACATGTGTCTTGTTTCAAACTTGTGTCTTGTTTCAAACATGTGTCTTGTTTCAAACATGTGTCTTGTTTCAAACATGTGTCCTTGTTTCAAACATGTGTCTTGTTTCAAACATGTGTCTTGTTTCAAACATGTGTCCCTTGTTTCAAACATGTGTCTTGTTTCAAACATGTGTCTGTTTCAAATATGTGTCTGATCTCAAACATATGTCCTTATCTCAAACATGTGTCTTATCTCAAACATGTGTCTTATCTCAAACATGTGTCTTATCTCAAACATGTGTCTTATCTCAAACATGTGTCTTATCTCAAAGATATGTCTTATCTCAAACATGTGTCTTATCTCAAACATGTGTCTTATCTCAAACATGTGTCTTATCTCAAACATGTGTCTTATCTCAAACATGTGTCTTATCTCAAACACGTGTCTTATCTCAAACATGTGTCTTGTCTCAAACATATGTCTGATCTCAAACATGTGTCTTATCTCAAACATGTGTCTTATCTCAAACATGTGTCTTATCTCAAACATGTGTCTTATCTCAAAGATATGTCTTATCTCAAACATGTGTCTTATCTCAAACATGTGTCTTATCTCAAACATGTGTCTTATCTCAAACACGTGTCTTATCTCAAACATGTGTCTTATCTCAAACACGTGTCTTATCTCAAACATGTGTCTTATCTCAAACACGTGTCTTATCTCAAACATGTGTCTTATCTCAAACACGTGTCTTATCTCAAACATATGTCTTATCTCAAACATATGTCTTATCTCAAACATATCAATCTCTACTTGCAACAAATGCGTTAATAATGCAAAAGTTGCAAGTTGAACTCTTCCAGTTTTGCAAGACTTATCGTTTTTATCTTTGCATTAGAAGAAGAATATCGATGTTTTGATTAGGAAAATAATATGATTAGTGTTTATCTGAATCAGGAATGGGTTGAGAGCTTTCCCCTTGTCCGCATTGTCTATTTCCCGTGATTTTGTATGTAGTGATCACGGCCCTTACTTCGTTTTGCTTGCTTCTGGGGTTATGAGATGATTCAGTGGCATTAAACCGGTCTTCCTGATTGGTCTGCTCTTCTGAACAACCTTGCAAGACGGGGTTTATAATTACACACACACACACACTTACACACACACACACACACACACACACACACACTTACACACACACACACACACACACACACACACACACACACACACACACACACACACACACACACACACACACACACACACACACAAGAATGGTTTAAGGGACCGACAAGAATGAGAGGAGGGGATGAACCAGCCTTGCTTGATCTGATATTTACCCTAAATGAGTCGGATATAAGGGAAGTTAAGTTGGAAGCCCTCTTGGGAATGAGTGATCATAGTGTATTGAGCTTTGAGTACCTGGTTGAGCTGGGATTATCACCCCAAAAAAGAACTGGGAACCAAAGGGCTGGCGTACCGAAAGGGAAACTATGAGGAAATGAATAAATTCCTATGGGATATACATTGGGACACAGAACTCGGAACCAAGTCCGTACAAGACATGATGGACTATGTCACCCAAAAATGTCAGGAGGCTGTAAGCAGGTTTGTCCCAGCCCGACAGGAAAAAACAGAGAAGCAAAGGAAGAATCCGTGGTTTAATAGGGAATGTATGAAAGCAAAGGAGCTGAACAAAAGGGCATGGAGGAACTTCCGTAATAACAGAACACCAGAAAGTAGAGAGAGATACCAGAGAACCAGGAACGAGTATGTTAGTGTGAGAAGAACAGCTGAGAAAAGGTATGAAAATGGTATAGCTAATAAAGCCAAGACCGAACCAAAGCTACTACACAGTCACATCAGGAGGAAGACAACAGTGAAGGAACAGGTGATGAAACTTAGGGTGGGCGAGGACAGGTACACAGAGAATGACAAAGAGGTGTGTGAAGAACTCAACAAAAGGTTCCAGGAGGTCTTTACAATAGAACAGGGAGATGTCGCGGCGCTAGAAGAGGTGGCAGCAAACCAGGTGACCTTGGATAGGTTCGAAATTACAAGAGATGAGGTCAAGAAGCTCCTATTGGAGCTGGATGTGAGAAAGCTGTTGGGCCGGATGGAATCTCGCCATGGGTATTGAAAGAGTGTGCAGGAGCACTTTGCCTACCACTCTCCATAGTGTATAGTAGGTCACTGGAAACGGGGGACCTACCAGAAATATGGAAGACTGCTAATGTAGTACCAATATACAAAAAGGGGTGACAGACAAAAGGCACTGAACTACAGGCCAGTGTCCTTAACTTGTATACCATGCAAGGTGATGGAGAAGATTGTGAGAAAAAACCTGGTAACACATCTGGAGAGAAGAGACTTCGTGACAACCCATCAACATGGGTTCAGGGAGGGTAAATCTTGCCTTACAGGATTGATAGAATTCTACGATCAGGTGACAAAGATTAAACAAGAAAGAGAAGGGTGGGCGGACTGCATTTTTTTGGACTGTCGGAAAGCCTTTGACACAGTACCCCATAAAAGGTTGATGCATAAGCTAGAGAAACAGGCAGGAGTAACTGGTAGGGCGCTCCAGTGGATAAGGGAGTACCTAAACAATAGGAAGCAGAGAGTTACAGTGAGGGGTGAGACCTCAGACTGGCGTGAAGTCATCAGTGGAGTCCCACAGGGCTCGGTACTTGGCCCTATCCTGTTTCTGATATACGTAAATGATCTCCCAGAGGGTATAGACTCATTCCTCTCAATGTTTGCTGACGACGCCAAAATTATGAGAAGGATTAAGACAGAGGAGGACAGCTTGAGGCTTCAAGAAGACCTGGACAAGCTGCAGGAATGGTCGAACAAATGGCTGTTAGAGTTTAATCCAAGCAAATGTAATGTAATGAAGATAGGGATAGGAAGCAGGAGACCAGATACAAGGTATCACTTGGGAGATGAAATACTTCAAGAGTCCGAGAGAGAGAAAGACCTGGGGGTTCATATCACGCCAGACCTGTCCCCTGAAGCTCATATCAAGAGGATAACAGCAGCAGCATATGCCAGGTTGGCTAACATAAGAACGGCCTTTAGAAACTTGTGTAAGGAATCTTTCAGAACGTTATATACCACATATGTCAGACCAATCCTGGAGTATGCGGCCACCAGCATGGAGTCCATATCTAGTCAAGCATAAGACTAAAATGGAAAGGTTCAAAGGTTTGCCACCAGACTAGTACCCGAGCTGAGAGGTATGAGCTACGAGGAGAGACTACGGGAATTAAACCTCACTTCGTTGGAAGACAGAAGACTTAGGGGGGACATGATCACCACATTCAAGGATCCTCAAGGGAATCGACAGGGTTTGATAATGACAGGCTGTTTAACACAAGGGGCACACGCACTAGGGGACACAGGTGGAAACTGAGTGCCCAAATGAGCCACAGAGATATTAG
The DNA here is from genome assembly GCF_040958095.1 of Procambarus clarkii. Taxonomy (NCBI): domain Eukaryota; kingdom Metazoa; phylum Arthropoda; class Malacostraca; order Decapoda; family Cambaridae; genus Procambarus; species Procambarus clarkii. The sequence continues at coordinate 17,420,966 of NC_091208.1, read as the reverse complement.
AAAGAACTTTTTTAGTGTCAGAGTGGTTGACAAATGGAATGCATTAGGAAGTCATGTGGTGGAGGCTGACTCCATACACAGTTTCAAGTGTAGATATGATGGAGCCCAATAGGCTCAGGAACCTGTACACCTGTTGATTGACAGTTTGAGAGGCGGGACCAAAGAGCCAGAGCTCAACCCCCGCAAGCACAACTAGGTGAGTACAACTAGGTGAGTACACACACACACACACACACACACACACACACACACACACACACACACACACACACACACACACACACACACACACACACACACACACACACACAGGAGGGGTGTAGGAGGGGTGGGGGTCAGCCAGGGAGAGGGCCACCAGCATGACCCTGAACTGAGAAAGAGGACAATCATAATCCATGGATTACTTGAAGCCAGGGCACCATCGAGGCAGGAAAGGATGGAGATTGAGGATTTGGAACTACAGGGGATCTTGAGAGACATGAGAGCCCAGATGGCAGGGAATGAGGTGCAAGTCCACCGACGCATTGGACCATACAACTGTAACAGGAAACGACCTGTCCTGGTACAGTTCACTAACGAAGAGGCAGTGGATTACATACTGCATCACAAACACCTACTCAGAGGTAGCGAAAATTACTACAACGTATTTATTGACAAATTCATGACGAAGGAGGAACAGATTGCCCACAGAGCAAGCAAACAACAATACGACTCTTCCCATTTGAGCGCAGCTACACACCCCAGTGCTAATCCACCCCATGCTAACCAGCTCACACGTGCTTCTCAGGTCACCCCTTTCCCAAATCAGCCGCCCTGCTTATCTCCCCAGCACATCCCTTGACCCCTCTGACCCCACTGGAGTCAAATTCATCCCACATTCCAAGGACCCCCTCATCACCTCAACCCCCAAAACCCGTCCAGCCCTCGTCCCCTCAACCCCCAAAACCCACCCAGCTCTCATCTCCTCAACCCCCAAATCCCATCCAGACCTCATCCCCTCAACCCCAAGAACCCACCCAGACCTCATCCCCTCAACACCCAAAGCCTACCCTGCCCTCACCCCTCCTCATCCCCTCTCCTTCCATGTGACCCCCCACCCTTGCGAGGGAGGTGGGAGGTCCCCCCACCCCCTCTATCCATCCCCCTCCCAACCTCTCAACCTCTATCTGTCTCCCAACCTTACGCCATCTCCCAACCCCTCTATGCCCTCCCTAATCTTCAGACCCAGTATGCCCTTCCTACTCCAGACCTACCTACCCAGGCCCTACCCCAGACCCTCCTACCTACCTTCCTAGAAGCCCAGCCCCCAGTAGCCCCCCAAGCACCCCTCCTGAACTCTTTCACCCCCCATACACCCCCCGGACCCCCCCAGACACCCCCTGGATCCCCCCGGACATTCCCCGGACCCTCCCCGCCCCCAGTCATCCCCCAGACACCCCCAGATCCCCCAGATCCCCTCTGCCCCCAGTCACCCCCCAGACATCCCCCAGATCCCCCCAGACCCCAGAGAAAGGGAGAACTCTGGTACAAGAGTTTCCATGAAGAATCTCAAGGTTTGGTACACCAATGCTGATGGGGTATCTAATAAAGCAGAAGA
>NC_091208.1:17401869-17414369 GCF_040958095.1 Procambarus clarkii | reverse complement strand
AACTCTCCAAAATTAACTCTCCAAAAAAGAGAGAGAGAGAGAGATGTGTTCAGGACTGATATTAACCACAGTTTGTTCTCCTCGATGCGGACCGCTGGCCATATTACAACCTCCCTCCCAGCTCTCAGCTCTCAGCTCCCAGTTCTCAGCTCTCAGCTCCCAGCTCCCAGCATCCAGCTCTCAGCTCCCAGCTCTCAGCTCCCAGCTCTCAGCTCCCAGCTCCCAGCTCTCGCAGCTCCCAGCTCTCAGCTCCCAGCTCCCAGCACTCAGCTCTCAGCTCCCAGCTCCCAGCACTCAGCTCTCAGCTCCCAGCTCTCAGCTCCCAGCTCTCAGCTCCCAGCTCTCAGCTCTCAGCTCTCAGCTCCCAGCACTACCACCACACAGGTCGTGTGCTCCACCCACACAGAACGCAGACCGCGTTCACTACTGACAGGAAGCACCAGTCACGTTCTCACCCACGCAGGAGTATAACACGCTGAACTAGAAACCTCTCTTACCCCCAAACAAACATATATGAACCTCAGAAAGCTTCACAAACACCACCTGAGAACGCCAACAAACCATTTGGGGCATCGAGCCATAACAAACAACAGCGTATATGCTCAGGATAAATTTTCCTGTTGAGGAAACCTAAACTTGGATTCCAGAATATTTCTTCAACTTCCGCTCAGCGAAGCAAAGTTTGGATCGACCTGTCATGCTGAAGATGAAAGAGGCTCTCTTCAAGTCGCTCCGGTATGGCCTGTTCTGCACATTTTTGTATATATATATATATATATATATATATATAGTATATATATATATATATATATATATATATATATGCGAACAAGCCTGAATGGTCCCCAGGGACAATATGCAACTGAAAACTCACACCCCAGAAGTTATATATATATATATATATATATATATATATATATATATATATATATCTATATATATATATATATATATATATATATATATATATATATATATGTCGTACCTAGTAGCCAGAACGCACTTCTCGGCCTACTATGCAAGGCCCGATTTGCCTAATAACCCAAGTTTTCATGAATTAATTGTTTTTCGACTACCTAACCTACCTAACCTAACCTAACCTAACTTTTTCGGCTACCTAACGAAACCTAACCTATAAAGATAGGTTAGGTTAGGTTAGGTAGGGTTGGTTAGGTTCGGTCATATATCTACGTTAATTTTAACTCCAATAAAATAAAATTGACCTCATACATAATAAAATGGGTAGCTTTATCATTTCATAAGAAAAAATTTGAGAAAATATATAATTCAGGAAAACTTGGCTTATTAGGCAAATCGGGCCTTGCATAGTAGGCTGAGAAGTGCGTTCTGGCTACTAGGTACGACATATATATATATATATATATATATATATATATATATATATATATATTATATATATATTCTATATATATATATATATATGGTATATGTGTGTGTGTGTTTATATAAAACCTGATTTATGTGATTTACCTGAGGGGGCCACTAACTCTATATAGTGGCCTCGACGAGCATGGGAAGCCGGCGGCTTGTCGAAGATCCCCCCCCACCCCCCCCCCCATTTACCTTGGCGATCTTTTCCAAGTGGATTTTAACACTTAACAAAGTATATCCAAGTGTAACATGTACACTATACACTCCTTAAGTGTAAGTGCTGACGCTACTAAGTGCGAACTCCTTCTCTCGTTGTTGTCCTTGTTGTCCTTGTTGTTTAAGATTTGCTACCCGGAATAAAAAAACTTCCAAGTAGCACGGGCTATGGCGATCCCGTAGCTCCTCTCCTTCTTCCTCTCTCGTAACTCTATTTTTATTGTTCACTTCATTCTCTATTCAACAACCAATTTCCTTCAGGACCCTTTCCTCTCCCCCCCTTCCCCCTTGCACCATCCACATTTCATCTTGTTCATCCCCCTCCCCTTCCCCCCCTCAACCCAAAAATAAAAATTCCATTATCGGAAGATTTACATTATTGCCTGAGTGGTATCTTTAGTCATATCTTTTTGCTCAACGTAATTGTCTATAGATAACGTTCACATTCCTCTCTTGGAGGATATATATATATATATATATATATATATATATATATATATATATATATATATATAATAATCCTGCTGTGTTATATTTCCGTATATCCTGCCATTATTTCGGGTATGTCTGTTGGATTGGGAAGGATTGGATCAGGTGAGAAAAAAGCGTTCCTTAATTTCCTCTTTACTATCCCACATCCTTGCTGTCCTATCCTCTTTCCCCTAGTCCTATCCTTCCCCTTAATGGCCGTACTGGAGTTAATTTCAGGTTGTAGGATGTGTGTGTGTGTGTGTGTGTGTGTACTCACCTAGTTGTGCTTGCGGGGGGGTTGAGCTTTGGCTCTTTGGTCCCGCCTGTGTGTGTGTGTGGGTGTGTGTGGATTAGGGGTCGTGTGAGAGACTCTCGCTTCTGGCCTGCAGGGAGAGGGGGGGGGGGGAGGGGGAGGGGGACAGGGGTGGGGAGGGGTGAGGTGGGGGGGGGCTATGGCAGGATATTGCTAGAGGGGTCATTCTGAAAGCGAAAATATTTTAGGGGGTGACGGACCTGAAACTTAAAAAAAAAATGTATAAAAACTGATATGCCTTCCGTAGCCCGTGGTAAAAGACCTGTGTGGTCCCATCCATGAGGCCACGAAACTGTGACCATGTCGTAGCTCAGTCGATTAAGGCAGCGTCTGGCATGCTCCCGGACGCAGGTTCGAATCCTCATCACGGCCCTTGTGGATTTGTACAAGAAACAAAGACTATTGTCTTATCCACAGAACACAAAATAAAGACTGAATACGACCAAACAAAGACTTTTAAACCACCAAACAGAGTCATAACTACCGGAAACAAACAAACAAACATGAAATACCACACAACAAGTGAAACAACGACAATCAAGCACAGAAAATCAACAAATCCATTTCGTATCGTAACAAAAAAAAAAAAAAAAAACTTAAATCCTCATTTGCAAGTAAAATCCCCACTGTTTCCCCCCCCACCCTGTAAAACATGCATAGTGTGTGTGTGTTTGTTTGTTTGTTTGCGGTGTTTATACCAGTGGTGTATTGGGCAAACTGATAGGGGAGGCGAGGTGCGAATTGCGTCCTCGAATGCATTTGCCTCGTCGTGTTGATTTGTTTGTGTGCAATAGGTATGTTGCAAGCCGGGCTGGGGGGGGGGGGGGGAGGGGGGAGGGGGGGGGCAAGCAAGCAGGCAGGCACGGTGTTTGTGCAACCGAGTCTGCAATGGGGGTTAGTATGTTGCAAGGTTATGTATTGCCTAGACTCTCATGCACGCAAATGTTCACTCATGCACACACGCACACAAACGCACATAAGTACACACACACATACACGCACACACGTATACACACACACACACACACACGCACACACACACACACACACACACACACACACACACACACACACACACACACACACACACACACACACACACACACACACACACACACACATCCATACCTATAACTGCACTAAACTCAAAGTTTACCAACAAACACCCAATTAACCAAGGATCTGAAATGAATACAAATATTCTTTGAGCTTCTAAACTATCAAATGAAAAGCGTAAAACGATCCAATTTGCCCCGATTTTACAGTTTTGCTTCCAACAGTATCTCGTTTTTACTTGTAAATAAAATGTAAATTGTATTTACTTATTTTTGGGCCCAAGAACAGCGTTCCACGGGCCCCCAGAACTGTGTTCCACTGGCCCCCAGAACTGTGTTCCACTGGCCCCTAGAACTGCGTTCCACGGGCCCCTAGAACTGTGTCCCACTGGCCCCTAGAACTGTGTCCCACTGGCCCCTAGAACTGTGTTCCACTGGGCCCCAGAACTGTGTCCTACTGGGCCCCAGAACTGTGTCCCCACTGGCCCCTAGAACTGTGTTCCACTGGGCCCCAGAACTGTGTCCTACTGGGCCCCAGAACTGTGTCCCACTGGCCCCTAGAACTGTGTTCCACTGGCCCCCAGAACTGTGTTCCACTGGGCCCCCAGAACTGTGTCCTACTGGGCCCCAGAACTGTGTCCCACTGGCCCCAGAACTGTGTTCCACTGGGCCCCAGAACTGTGTTCCACTGGGCCCCAGAACTGTGTTCCACTGGCCCCTAGAACTGTGTTCCACTGGCCCCAGAACTGTGTTCCACTGGCCCCCAGAACTGCGTTCCACGGGCCCCCAGAACTGTGTTCCACTGGCCCCCAGAACTGTGTCCCACTGGCCCCTAGAACTGTGTCCCACTGGCCCCTAGAACTGTGTCCCACTGGCCCCTAGAACTGCGTTCCACGGGCCCCTAGAACTGTGTTCCACTGGCCCCTAGAACTGTGTCCCACTGGCCCCTAGAACTGTGTCCCACTGGCCCCTAGAACTGTGTCCCACTGGCCCCTAGAACTGTGTTCCACTGGGCCCCAGAACTGTGTTCCACTGGGCCCCAGAACTGTGTCCTACTGGCCCCTAGAACTGCGTTCCACGGGCCCCAGAACTGTGTCCCACTGGCCCCTAGAACTGTGTCCCACTGGCCCCTAGAACTGCGTTCCACGGGCCCCAGAACTGTGTCCCACTGGCCCCTAGAACTGTGTTCCACTGGGCCCTAGAACTGTGTCCTACTGGGCCCAGAACTGTGTCCCACTGGCCCCTAGAACTGTGTTCCACTGGGCCCCAGAACTGTGTCCCACTGGGCCCCAGAACTGTGTCCCACTGGCCCCTAGAACTGTGTTCCACTGGGCCCCAGAACTGTGTCCCACTGGCCCCTAGAACTGCGTTCCACGGGCCCCAGAACTGTGTCCCACTGGCCCCTAGAACTGTGTTCCACTGGGCCCTAGAACTGTGTTCCACTGGGCCCCAGAACTGTGTCCCACTGGCCCCTAGAACTGCGTTCCACGGGCCCCAGAACTGTGTCCCACTGGCCCCTAGAACTGCGTTCCCACGGGCCCCAGAACTGTGTTCCACTGGCCCCCAGAACTGTGTTCACTGGGCCCCAGAACTGTGTCCCACTGGCCCCTAGAACTGTGTTCCACTGGGCCCCAGAACTGTGTCCTACTGGGCCCCAGAACTGTGTCCCACTGGCCCCTAGAACTGTGTTCCACTGGGCCCCAGAACTGTGTCCCACTGGCCCCTAGAACTGTGTTCCACTGGCCCCAGAACTGTGTCCCACTGGCCCCTAGAACTGTGTCCCACTGGCCCCTAGAAACTGCGTTCCACGGGCCCCAGAACTGTGTCCCACTGGCCCCTAGAACTGCGTTCCACGGGCCCCAGAACTGTGTCCCACTGGCCCCTAGAACTGTGTTCCACTGGCCCCTAGAACTGTGTTCCACTGGGCCCCAGAACTGTGTCCCACTGGGCCCCAGAACTGTGTCCCACTGGGCCCCAGAACTGCGCCCAACTGGCCCCTTAGCCTAGTCCGCTAGACATAATTGTCGCGGCGATGTATTGAAGACATAACTTCTAAGCGTTGAAAGCAAAATGAAGTGTGAATTGCCTCGTTCATCTTGCCCCTTTTTTCAGGTTCCTGCTTTCCATGTAAATTATTAACAATGGCAATGAAATTTAAACGGGACCAAATTATCCGAAAGGGAAGATGAAGGGAAGGGAAGTATCAGGGGAGAAAGAGCCAAGTTATTACCAAACGATGGTTCGTTTACTGTGCGTCAGAAGGAGGTGGGCCGCTACAGTTCCTGGGCGTCAGCGGGAGAATGGGGGTAGATAATCGGACAGTTACTATACAACAGCCAGACAGGCTTATATAAAAGCTTAGCTGTAAGGGGCTTTTTATAGAGCATTTCACCGTTTACAAAAAAGTGTCTTCACTGTTGAAGACTTTTGTAAAGACTTTTGTGACTCTTCGAAACTTTAGTGTTATTAACCACGAGTGAAAGTCTAACTTAAAAATAATATATATATATATATAATATATATATATATATATATATATATATATATATATATATATATATATATATATATATATATATATATATATATTTATATATATATATATATATATATATATATATATATATATATATATATATATATATATATATATATATATATGGAAATAAAATCGAGTTTACAGTTTTGCGAAGCAGTTCAGAACGTAATTGAAGCAAACTTCCTAATTCATTAGACTCTCTTTCATTTACCTTCGGTTTTTGCAGTTGTGTTCGTTCACCTTTCTGGGGGGGGGGGGATGTGGTCGCCGGGGGGGGGGAAGGAAGGAAGGAATTTATCAGGGGAAAGCGGCAAGCCATTACGACTATATAGCACTGGGAAGGGGGCCAGGATAAGGATTTGGGATGGGACAGGGAAAGGAATGGTGCCCCAACCACTTATGGACGGTCGGGGATTGAACCCAGGCCTGCATGACACCAGACTGTCGCTCTACCGTCCAGCTCAAGTGGTTGGGCTAATCAGACGGCATAGTGAACACCCCTGTGTTCTCGGAAAGCCATCCAGAGTAGTTTGACCCTTTGGGGAATCGAACCCGGAGCCCCCAGGCGCAAATAACCGATGTTGTAGCCGCTGCGCCACGGAAGCCAATAGTGTCGCTATCTTGAGGTTATCTTGAGATGATTTCGGGGCTTTAGTGTCCCCGCGGCCCGGTCCTAGACCAGGCCTCCACCCCCAGGAAGCAGCCCGTGACAGCTGACTAACTCCCAGGTACCTATTTACTGCTAGGTAACAGGGACATTCAGGGTGAAAGAAACTTTGCCCATTTGTTTCTGCCTCGTGCGGGAATCGAACCCGCGCCACAGAATTACGAGTCATGCGCGCTATCCACCAGGCTACGAGGCCCCAGTATATACCCACCATAATAATACAATTACGTACAATAACAATGTAAGCGACCCAAATGAGGATTAAAGACAAAAAAAATAAAAGAAAATACTAAATTCAAAGCATATGCTTCCAGGGAGCCGGTCGGCCGAGCGGACAGCACGCTGGACTTGTGATCCTGTGGTCCTGGGTTCGATCCCAGGCGCCGGCGAGAAACAATGGGCAGAGTTTCTTTCACCCTATGCCCCTGTTACCTAGCAGTAAAATAGGTACCTGGGTGTTAGTCGGCTGTCACGGGCTGCTTCCTGGGGGTGGAGGCCTGGTCGAGGACCGGGCCGCGGGGACACTAAAAAGCCCCGAAATCATCTCAAAATAACCTCAAGATAACCTCCATTACACACAGAAATCACAATAGAGTGATGCATCAACTGAACAAATCTCGGATGTAGGTTCGAACCCTAATCACGACCCTTGTGGCTTTGTTCATATACTTTCGTATTTAATCGGAATCGGATACACCGGATTCGCAATAAAAGGAACGACGTGTTTCACGGTGCTACTGTTACTTAGGTGTTCCGTAATGCACTGGGACAGATTCTAAGTGTCTTTCGGTAGGTCTCGCTTCATGCAGGTCCGCGTTCAATCCCCGACGGTCTACTAGTGGTTAGGCACTATTCCTTTTCTCCCGTCATATCCTAAATCCGATCACTTCCGAAGTGGTATATATATATAGTCGTATATAGTGGCTTGGCGCTTGCTCCTGATATTTCGATTCCCCCATGCGTGTGTGTGTGTGTGTAGTGTAGGGACTTTGTGTGTGTATATATATATATATATATATATATATATATATATATATATATATATATATATATATATATATATATATATATATATATATATATACACACACACACGGTATGTCTCTCTCTGTCTTTCTCTCTGTCTCTGTCTCTCTCTTTGTTCTCTGTCTGTCTGTCTGTCTGTCTGTCTGTCTGTCTGTCTGTCTGTCTGTCTCTCTCTCTCTCTCTCTCTCTCACTTCCCTCCCTGCTCCCTCCCTCACAGCACCTCCTCTCCCTCACAGCACCTCCTCTCCCTCACAGCACCTCCTCTCCCTCACAGCATCCTCCTCTCCCTCACAGCACCTCATCTCCCTCACAGCACCTCCTCTCCCTCACAGCACCTCATCTCCCTCACAGCACCTCCTCTCCCTCACAGCACCTCATCTCCCTCACAGCACCTCCTCTCCCTCACAGCACCTCCTCTCCCTCACAGCACCTCCTCTCCCTCACAGCACCTCCTCTCCCTCACAGCACCTCATCTCCCTCACAGCACCTCCTCTCCCTCACAGCACCTCCTCTCCCTCACAGCACCTCCTCTCCCTCACAGCACCTCATCTCCCTCACAGCACCTCATCTCCCTCACAGCACCTCCTCTCCCTCACAGCACCTCATCTCCCTCACAGCACCTCATCTCCCTCACAGCACCTCCTCTCCCTCACAGCACCTCATCTCCCTCACAGCACCTCATCTCCCTCACAGCACCTCCTCTCCCTCACAGCACCTTCTCTCCCATTACTCAACTTATATCCAATTCCTGGGCGTGTCCGAGGCTTCCCACTCCCCAATACATCACACTGTTGCTTACTCTCGCTTATTCACCTTTTTTCCCTTCCCTCTTGAACACTGGAGTTTACTCCCCACGTACGTGCGCATCGTGGCGCGTGGTGCAGCGCTTGCAAGCTCTTCTAGTAGGGGAAATGAGGGCTGGTTGGTTCCCCTCAGTCCAAGGACCATCGAGTAGAAATTGTAGTTAAATTGAAAATTAATGTATATTAATTGATTGTGTGTGGGGAACGAAATATATATATATATATATATATATATATATATATATATATATATATATATATATATATATATATATATATATATATATATAATATTGCCTAATAAGCCAAGTTTTCATGAATTAATGTTTTTTCGACTACCTAACCTTCCTAACCTAACCTAACCTAACTTTTTCGGCTACCTAACCTACCTAACCTATAAAGATAGGTTTGGTTAGGTTAGGTAGGGTTGATTAGGTTCGGTCATATATCTACGTTAATTTTAACTCAAATAAAAAAAAATTGACCTCATACATAATGAAATGGGTAGCTTTATCATTTCATAAGAAAAAAATTTGAGAAAATATATTTATTCATGAAAACTTGGCTTATTAGGCAAATCGGGCCTTGCATAGTTGGCTGAGAAGTGCGTTCTGGAACCGCACCAATCAAGGTGTAGATCAGAGATGATTGTACCATCAGAGGTACCACCAGAGGTACCACCAGAGGTACCACCAGAGGTACCACCAGAGGTACCACCAAAGGTACCACCAGAGGTACCACCAGAGGTACCACCAGAGGTACCAACAGAGGTACCATCAAAGGTACCACCAGAGGTACCTTTATTATGCGTTAAAGACTTGAGTAAAATTTGAGTGCACAAAAAATTGGGTTTTCTGAGAACTTTGTGTTAGTGAGTGTGTGAGTTCCGGGTGAATATAATGAAAGGGAGTGATGGATAGAGGTAACGAGGCGGTGATGGATAGTGTGAGGATAGGAGCCGTGTTGGTGGATCGAAGGAGAAATGAGAGAGAGAGAGAGACAGACACACACACAGATAACTATCATCAAATCTATACATCTCCCAATAATTTATCCAAGATTAATCCTAAAACATTAATTAGTCAATAAAGTCGTTTGGATTCTTAGAGGAAACAAACGCCCTTTCAAAGAATATTTAAAATGCTCGATTCTCTCTGAAATTTTGTAAAGAACAAGAAAAATGTGTGTTTGTGGATTGTATAAAAGGAGAAAAAAATGTTTTTTGTGATCTTTCAAAAACACGGTATGTGTGCTGGTGCTGGTGGTAGTAGTGGTGGTAGTGGTAGTAGTGGTGGTAGTGGTAGTAGTGGTGGTTAGTGGTGGTAGTGGTGGTAGTGGTAGTAGTGGTGGTAGTGGTAGTAGTGGTGGTAGTGGTAGTGGTGGTAGTGGTAGTAGTGGTGGTAGTGGTGGTAGTGGTAGTAGTGGTAGTAGTGGTGGTAGTGGTAGTAGTGGTGGTAGTGGTAGTGGTTCGAACGAGACTATATCGAATTCATGGGGTGGAAAAAATGCCGAGGCAACGAAGCAGTTTACACCACGAAACTGGACTTGAAAAGTAAACTGGTTTACCTTTTAAGTAAAATTCAACAAGCAATGTAGGAAAGTTAAAGAAAGCACAGGAAAAAATGACGAGGGAAAAGTATTGAGAAGATGGAACGGAAGATAATAAGGAGGTAGTAAAGGAAACCAGAAATGAATACCCTCGATTTAGAAGAGAAGGTGAGAGGCAGTTTGAAAATGGCATTGCTGCTAAAGCTAAGGAATAGCCAAAGCTGTTCTGTAGCTCTATAAGAGGAGAAAACCAACAATGTGAGACCGTTTACTCAGATTAAGGAGACAAGGGAGGGAATTTCTCACAGAAAATAATAATGAGGTATTTGAGGAACTCAATAAAAAGATTTCAGGAGGTCTTTACAATAGAACCCAATTTACAATGAGTGTAAACAATGGGGCTTTACAATGAGTGCCCAAATGAGCCATTAGAGGCATTAGAAAGATTTTTTTTTTTTAGTGTTAGAGTAGTTAATAAATGGAATGCATTAGGCAGTGATGTGGTGGAGGCTGACTCCATACACAGTTTCAAGTGTAGATATGATAGAGCCCAGTAGGCTCAGGGACCTGTACACCAGTTGATTGACAATTGAGAGGCGGGACCAAAGAGCCAGAGCTCAATCCCCGCAAGCACGACTAGGTGATTACACACACACACACACCCACACACACACACACACACACACACACACACACACACACACACACACACACACACACACACACACACACACACACACACCACACACACACACACACCCACACACACACACACACACACACACACACACACACACACCACACCCACACACACACACACCCACACACACACACACACACACACACACCCACACACACACACACACACACACACACACACACCCACACACACACACACACACACACACACACACCCACACACACACACACACACACACACACACACACACACACACACACACACACACACACACACACACACACACACACACACACACACACACACACACACACACACACCCACACACACACACACACACACACACACACCCACACACACACACACACACACACACACACACACACACACACACACCCACACCCACACACACCCACACACACACACACACACACACCCACACACACACACACACACACACACACACACCCACACACACACACACACACACACACACACACACACACACACACACACACACACACACCCCTGGCATCCATATACAACATTTTATTTCCCTAAAACAAATTCTCAACAGACGATCAACAAATTGGTCGGAGCTTCCGACTGATATAGAGTGTTCCGGCCGTGTGGAACGGTCGTGTGTGAGTTACGGGCAGAGCGAATAACTCGGGGCCGGGGGAGCGAATACGGTTGGGCACACTCGGGGAAGTCCTGATTCTACAGGATCTGGTGCTGGTGGTGAGAACAGTCCTTGTGGTCGTTTGGGGCGGATAGTTAGCTATCAGTGCCTGCGATGTTGTTGTTGTTAAAGATTCGCTACCTAGAACAATGTCCCAAGTAGCACGGGCTATGGTGAGCCCGTGCTACTCACTCCATCGCAGGAGTTCTCACTCCTGCGATGGAGTGAGAACTCTAGCTCTGCAGCCCCCTGTCTACCGGTTTTGTTGTATTTGGGTTTATAAGTTGGGAGATGGAGGTGGCTTCCACAACTTATTCTTCCATTTGTTAACCACTCGTATAGAATAGTGTTTCCTTATATTTCTCCGATTCGTTTGGCTTCCTTGCGCGGCCTCTTGTCTCACTCTCCGACAGTTTAAAGAAGCTGCCCTTGTCCACATTTGTCTATTCTCCTTATCATCTTGTATGTCATGATCATGTCCTCACTCTCTCTTCTGTTGTGAGATATGGTTCCTTCATAGCTTAACCCACTTATCTCTGAAACACAAATCTTGTTGCAAAACCTTGCATCTTATCATTTCTATTATATTAGGCTTCAGGAGGTGGAGATATCAGTCCAGTGTTGCATATTTTGACATTGAAGGCTGTGCAGGTAGACATACCTTGAGGCTACCTTGAGGTGCTTCCGGGGCTTAGTGTCCCCGCGGCCCGGTCGTCGACCACGCCTCCTGGTTGCTGGACTGATCAACCAGGCTGTTAGACGCGGCTGCTCGCAGCCTGACGTATGAGTCACAGCCTGGTTGATCAGGTATCCTTTGGAGGTGCTTATCCAGTTCTCTCTTGAACACTGTGAGGGGTCGGCCAGTTATGCCCCTTATGTGTAGTGGAAGCGTGTTGAACAGTCTCGGGCCTCTGATGTTGATAGTTCTCTCTTGAACACTGTGAGGGGTCGGCCAGTTATGTCCCTTATGTGTAGTGGAAGCGTGTTGAACAGTCTCGGGCCTCTGATGTTGATAGTTCTCTCTTGAACACTGTGAGGGGTCGGCCAGTTATGTCCCTTATGTGTAGTGGAAGCGTGTTGAACAGTC
>NC_091208.1:17379369-17394369 GCF_040958095.1 Procambarus clarkii | reverse complement strand
CTGTTGGTCTCATGAGTATCTGGTTCTCTGTTGGCCTCAAGTACCCACTTCCCTGTTGGTCTCAGGTACCCAGTTCCCAGAAAAATCACATTTTCCCAAACGAAACCAGTCCATCTTATAATACAAATCTCTCTCTTCTCTCTCAATTTAAAACTTAAAATGTCGAAAATTTACAAACCTTTCATTTAGATAATTACACTCGAAGGAAAAATTTGTAATGGGGTAAAAAAAATTACTTAGAGTATATGAAAGAGAATAATTTTGACAAAAATAAAACAAAACTGTAGAGAAAAAAAATTCATTTGCTTCAGCAACCTCGTAAAAAAATTGCAAATGGAGTCTTGATACTTCTTAATAATTTAGGTTCTGTTTCCTGGGATTTTATTGACCATTACCAAGAGAGAGAGAGAGAGACAGAGAGAGACGGAGAGAGAGAGAGAGAGAGAGAGAGACGGTGAGAGAGAGAGAGAGAGACGGAGAGAGAGAGAGAGAGAGACGGAGAGAGAGAGAGAGAGAGAGACGGTGAGAGAGAGAGAGAGAGACGGAGAGAGTGAGAGAGAGAGACGGAGAGAGAGAGAGAGAGAGAGACGGAGAGAGAGAGAGAGAGAGACATACCCAAATACTAATAATTGACGACATTTAAGCTATCGATCTGTGACTAAACTATTAGTTTGGGAAATGAAGGGCTGAAGATATACGCCACAATATAATTGTTGATTTACACTGAAAAGAGGAGAGTAAAGCGTAAGGCTCTCTCCCTACTCTCTCCCCCACTCTCCCCCACTCTTCCCCACTCTCCCCCACTCTCCCCCTCACTCCTGCAGACTCACTCCTCACCTGTTTCAATAATTCCCTCGTTCATTCTAATTTTCCTTTGAAAGTTCCATTTGTCCTCTATTCCTTCCTCTCTCTCTCTCTCTCTCTCTCTCTCTCTCTCTCTCTCTTTTCTTTGGGCCTTTTTGTCTCTAATTATATCCACGTGTTTTTCGATATTTGAAGCGTTTTCCAATTCTCTTTCGTTTATTTTTCTGCGTTATTCTAGTTTTACTTCTTTTTTGGACATTCTCAGCGGCTTGTGTCCTTTTACTTATCTACCTAGGTCTTCTACCTCTGCTGAGTAGTTTCTCTCACTTATCTACCTAGGTCTTCTACCTCTGCTGAGTAGTTTCTCTCACTTATCTACCTAGGTCTTCTACCTCTGCTGAGTAGTTTCTCTCACTTATCTCCCTAGGTCTTCT
This sequence comes from Procambarus clarkii, assembly GCF_040958095.1. Taxonomy (NCBI): domain Eukaryota; kingdom Metazoa; phylum Arthropoda; class Malacostraca; order Decapoda; family Cambaridae; genus Procambarus; species Procambarus clarkii. The sequence goes on along the minus strand of NC_091208.1, from coordinate 17,393,131 downwards.
ACGTCTGCTGAGTAGTTTCTCTCACTTATCTACCTAGGTCTTCTACCTCTGCTGAGTAGTTTCTCTCACTTATCTACCTAGGTCTTCTACCTCTGCTGAGTAGTTTCTCTCACTTATCTACCTAGGTCTTCTACCTCTGCTGAGTAGTTTCTCTCACTTATCTCCCTAGGTCTTCTACGTCTGCTGAGTAGTTTCTCTCACTTATCTACCTAGGTCTTCTACCTCTGCTGAGTAGTTTCTCTCACTTATCTACCTAGGTCTTCTACCTCTGCTGAGTAGTTTCTCTCACTTATCTACCTAGGTCATCTACCTCAGCTGCTGAGTAGTTCCTCTCACTTATCTACCTAGGTCTTCTACCTCTGCTGAGTAGTTTCTCTCACTTATCTACCTAGGTTATCTACCTCTGCTGAGTAGTTATTCTCACTTATCTACCTAGGTCATCTACCTCAGCTGCTGAGTAGTTCCTCTCACTTATCTACCTAGGTCATCTACCTCAGCTGCTGAGTAGTTTCTCTCACTTATCTACCTAGGTCTTCTACCTCTGCTGAGTAGTTTCTCTCACTTATCTACCTAGGTCTTCTACCTCTGCTGAGTAGTTTCTTTCACTTATCTACCTAGGTCATCTACCTCAGCTGCTGAGTAGTTCCTCTCACTTATCTACCTAGGTTATCTACCTCTGCTGAGTAGTTATTCTCACTTATCTACCTAGGTCATCTACCTCAGCTGCTGAGTAGTTCCTCTCACTCGTCTCCTAAAAGTGATATCCATTTTACGCTATGTATGTTCCTCATTGGCCCAAGGGGGTCTAGCATGCTAATTGAATGGGGGGGGGGTAAGATATCACTGTTATCTTGGCTGCTATCACATGAGCTGAGCTGGAGATGGGTGATTTATCTGTTATCTTGGCTGAGGATATCAGGAAATTCGACTTCAACTGGTCGTTTAGAGTGCTTTTGTAGATTGAAGACAATAATTAGTAGGTGTTGACTATAATCTACTTGTGAGTGTGTTAGGAAGCTGAGAGTGTGTCTGAGGAAGCTAAGAGTGTGTGTGAGGAAGCTAAGAGTGTGTGTGAGGAAGCTGAGAGTGTGTGAGGAAGCTAAGAGTGTGTGTGAGGAAGCTGAGAGTGTGTGTGAGGAAGCTAAGAGTGTGTGTGAGGAAGCTGAGAGTGTGTGTGAGGAAGCTAAGAGTGTGTGTGAGGAAGCTGAGAGTGTGTGTGAGGAAGCTAAGAGTGTGTGTGAGGAAGCTGAGGGTGTGTGTAAGGAAGCTGAGAGTGTGTGTGAGGAAGCTGAGAGTGTCTGAGGAAGTTAAGAGTGTGTATGAGGAAGCTAAGAGTGTGTGTGAGGAAGCTGAGAGTGTGTGAGGAAGCTAAGAGTGTGTGTGAGGAAGCTAAGAGTGTGTTAGGAAGCTAAGAATGTGTGTAAGGAAGCTAAGAGTGTGTGTGAGGAAGCTAAGAGTGTGTGTGAGGAAGCTAAGAGTGTGTTAGGAAGCTAAGAGTGTGTGTAAGAAAGCTAAGAGTGTGTGAGGAAGCTAAGAGTGTGTGTTAGGAAGCTAAGAGTGTGTGTGAGGAAGCTAAGAGTGTGTGTGAGGAAGCTAAGAGTGTGTTAGGAAGCTAAGAGTGTGTGTAAGGAAGGTAAGAGTGTGTGAGGAAGCTAAGAGTGTGTGTGAGGAAGCTAAGAGTGTGTGAGGAAGCTAAGAGTGTGTGTGAGGAAGCTAAGAGTGTGTGAGGAAGCTAAGAGTGTGTTTGAGGAAGCTAAGAGTGTGTATGAGGAAGCTAAGAGTGTGTGAGGAAGCTAAGAGTGTGTGAGGAAGCTAAGAGTGTGTGTAAGGAAGCTAAGAGTGTGTATGAGGAAGCTAAGAGTGTGTGAGGAAGCTAAGAGTGTGTGTGAGGAAGCTAAGAGTGTGTGTGAGGAAGCTAAGAGTGTGTGTGAGGAAGCTAAGAGTGTGTTAGGAAGCTAAGAGTGTGTGTAAGGAAGCTAAGAGTGTGTATGAGGAAGCTAAGAGTGTGTGAGGAAGCTAAGAGTGTGTGTAAGGAAGCTAAGAGTGTGTATGAGGAAGCTAAAAGTGTGTGAGGAAGCTAAGAGTGTGTGTGAGGAAGCTAAGAGTGTCTGAGGAAGCTAAGAGTGTGTATGAGGAAGCTAAGAGTGTGTGAGGAAGCTAAGAGTGTGTGAGGAAGCTAAGAGTGTGTGTGAAGAAGCTAAGAGTGTGTATGAGAAAGCTAAGAGTGTGTATGAGGAAGCTAAGAGTGTGTGTGAGGAAGCTAAGAGTGTGTGTGAAGAAGCTAAGAGTGTGTATGAGAAAGCTAAGAGTGTGTATGAGGAAGCTAAGAGTGTGTGTGAGGAAGCTAAGAGTGTGTGTGAGGAAGCTGAGAGTGTGTATGAGAAAGCTAAGAGTATGACGAATGTCTCCTGAGTGAGGCGCGGGGCGGGGGGGTTAGGTTATCTTGCAGATCATCTTATTGATATCGTTCACCAGGCGGTAGTTATCATAATGGAATTGTCGTAGTTATCAGCATGGATAGCTTGATTGATGACTCTCTCGAGGGCTACATAGCAACAGCTCAATCTCAACCACCGTGCTCAGTCGCTGCGAGAAGTGTCCGGTGGGATGGAATGTTTCAGGGAGCTGTTGTAGGGAGCTGTTGTAGGGAGCAGCTGGCATCAATATTCCTCTCCTTACTCTGGCGCCTGCGGGTCTATACTCTTATCTTCCGCCTGCGGCACTGACCACATCTTTGCGGCAACTGCTACGCCGTCTGCCAACCTCTTGCCCATAAGTGGGTTGCCGGACTAGTCCCAGAACCGAGAGGAATGAGCTACGAGGAATAACAAATTGAGTTAATCATTGGAAGAGAACGGTACCAGGGGTTAGACATGATCACCACATGAATGATTTCGAGGGAAGTAAACAGGGGGGTCCAAGGAGTGTAACTGGTGCTTCACCTCCTAACAACTCAACTAGCGCATTAATTCTGGCTGTAAACAAGATGTTGACAAGAACCATCTAATTCCCAGCTTAATATAGCCCTGTTTACCCTATAGCTCACCGGACGTAGAATAAAGAGGTAAACAAAGTCCGCTCCAGGAATTGTTTACAAGACCATTTCATTCAATGGGTTGCAATTTATCTGTAAATTTTAGTTGTGTGCGACATTTCCTCTTGATAAGGAAACAGCGGCTCGGGTACATTTAACTTTCCAAGTCTTAATGATCCCGAAAATCTCTCTCCCAAACTTCCCTGTAGGTCGTGTTGATGTTGGATAAGCACTGAGAGAGAGAGAGAGAGAGAGAGAGAGAGAGAGAGAGAGAGAGAGAGAGAGAGAGACAGACAGACAGACAGACAGACAGACAGACAGACAGACAGACAGACAGACAGACAGACTGACAGAAAGACTGACAGAGAGAGAGAGAGAGAGAGAGAGAGAGAGAGAGAGAGAGAGAGAGAGAGAGAGAGAGAGAGAGAGAGAGACAGACAGAGAGAGAGAGAGAGAGAGAGAGAGAGAGAGAGAGAGAGAGAGAGAGAGAGAGAGAGAGAGAGAGAGAGAGGGAGAGAGAGACTGTCACCCTACCCATCCCCTTAACATATGATAACTCATACGAACCTACAAAGGCTTAATTTCTCCCTGGAACACGACCTACAAATCGATTTACATCCAAAACCCACCAAATACTACTGGGGTGGACACAGCCGTCCTCCCTACCCCTCCCCAACCCCTCTTCCCCCCTGTCCAGGGCTCGAACCCTGATTGGAATCGTCTTCGCGAGGCATGAGGGTTATTGAAGAAATGGGTGGTGTTTCCAGCATCTCTCAAAGCCATTAGTATCTTCACGCCGTTAGTTCAGATTAAGAAGATTTACGGGCAAATCCACTAGGATCCTCTCGGACGCAGGTTCGAATCCTCGTCACGGCCCCTTGTGGATTTGTTCATTTGATGCATCACGCTATTGTGATTTCTGTGTGTAGGTGTTAAGATTTATGGGTAGGTAATTTATATCATTGCAGGTGTGATCGAGATGGACAGGTGTGGACAGGTGTGGACAGACAGCAGCGGACAAGATCCGCCTCATCCGAGAATCGGATGAGGCGGAAACTAATGGGCAGAGTTCCTTTCACCCTGATGCTCTTGTTCACCTAGCAGCAAATAGGTACCTGCGAGTTAGACAGCTGCTACGGGCTGCTTCCTGGGGATGTGTGTGTGTATGTGTGTGTGTGTGTGTGTGTGTGTGTGTGTGTGTGTGTGTGTGTGTGTGTGTGTGTGTGTGTGTGTGTGTATATATGTGTGTGTGTGTGTGTATATATGTGTGTGTGTGTGTGTATATATGTGTGTGTGTGTGTGTATATATGTGTGTGTGTGTGTGTGTGTGTGTGTGTGTGTGTGTGTGTGTGTGTGTGTGTGTGTGTGTGTGTATGTGTGTGTGTGTGTGTGTGTGTGTGTGTGTGTGTGTGTGTATGTGTGTGTGTATGTGTGTGTGTGTGTGTGTGTGTGTGTGTGTGTGTGTGTGTGTGTGTGTGTGTGTGTGTGTGTGTGTGTGTGTGTGTTAGAGAGAAATATATGTAGTAGAAATAATAGAGGCAAAATAAATAGTTAGAAAGGCGGAGTCCAAGAGCTAATAGTTCGATTCTGCCGACACAAATAGTAAATACAGACACATATACAGCAGTCCGCCACCCACATCACCCCTCGCACACGCAACACATTCATGATTTACAACCTCAAACAGCTAACTTCTTTCATGATGGTTATCTTGAGGTTATCTTGAGATGATTTCGAGGCTTAGTGTCCCCGCGGCCCGGTCCTCGACCAGGCATTCACCCCCAGGAAGCAGCCCGTGACAGCTGACTAACTCCCAGGTACCTATTTTACTGCTAGGTAACAGGTGCATCTGGGTGAAAGGAACTCTGCCCATTGTTTCTCGCCGGCGCCTGGGATCGAACCCGTGATAACATAACTTCATTTTAAACCCTTTAAATCCTGTTTGGATAACGTAACCCCGATTAACCTTCATATATCCCAGAAATCATACAATGACTTCGGGCTCACCATAGCCCGTGCTACTTGGAACTTTTTTTTTTTTCCAGGTAGCGGATCTTTAACAACACCAAAATCATACAACGAGATTATACACCAATTCAACCTAACTGAGACTATTGTATTACTCAGAAACATAATAAATATCATTTTTTTTTTACGAACCAAAAATATCAAACATATTTTTTTTCAATTTAAAATAATACTTTCCTATTGGAGAGCATTATAAAAAAAAGTATATGGAAGGATTTTATATAAACAAATCTACGATTTTACATAAATAAATCTACAAATTTTCCATATATAAATCTACAAATTTTCCATATATAAATCTACAAATTTTCCATAAACAAGTCTACAAATTTTCCATATATAAATCTACAAATTTTCCATATATAAATCTACAAATTTTCCATAAACAAATCTACAAATTTTCCATAAATAAATCTACGAATTTTCCATAAACAAAAATTCGAGTCTCCGGTTCACGAGAGTTGAATTACTCGGCTCCAAACAATAAAAATTACTTTAATATATTGTGGTTCTCATTTGCTGGGATTATGTTGCATCTGGCCATCTTTATTGCAACGCTCGCTGCAGTAATAATAATATCCAGTTTTATTGGTGGAGAGAGAGAGAGAGAGAGAGAGGGAGAGAGAGAGAGAGAGAGAGAGAGAGAGAGAGAGAGAGAGAGAGAGAGAGAGAGAGAGAGAGAGAAAGAGAGAGAGAGAGAGAGAGAGAGAGAGAGAGAGAGAGAGAGAGAGAGAGAGAGAGAGAGAGAGAGAGAGAGACAGACATAGAGAGAGAGAGAGGGAGAGAGAGAGAGAGAGAGAGAGAGAGAGAGAGAGAGAGAGAGAGAGAGAGAGAAAGAGAGAGAGAGAGAGAGAGAGAGAGAGAGAGAGAGAGAGAGAGAGAGAGAGAGAGAGAGAGAGACAGACATAGAGAGAGAGAGAGTGAGAGAGAGAGAGAGAGAGAGAGAGAGAGAGAGAGAGAGAGAGAGAGAGAGAGAGAGAGAGAGAGAGAGAGAGAGAGAGAGAGACAGACATAGAGAGAGAGTCAAGTCAGAAGAATCTCTCTAAGCCAGATTAAGCACCATACTCCCAAGGATCAGACGAACACTAACCATAAATCCTCAGCTATTTGTCCAAACTAATCCTTCTAACACGTTCCCCTTGAACTAACCTCACGCCTTTTAAACAAGCATTTCCAATGACTTCGAAGCAATTCAACATATCCACGACGCTGCCTCAGCTCTGATGTAACCTCAGTACTTCGCTCTTCGTAGAACAAACAATTTAAATCGAACAGGGAACGGTTTTCATTGCGATAGGCTAACTGAGACAAGGATTGGTTGAGATGTGAGCGGAATCAACCAATCACTGCGAGGCAAGACCCATATCTAAGGGGATAGGAGAAGGATTGTAAGGCTGTGTTTGTAAACAATTTGTTGAGCTTCGAGACTTCAGAATCCAAGTTATCATTGGTGTAAACTACTTCGTAGTTGACGAAGAACTTCCGAGCTCGTATAAGTTCTTGAATACATGCAAAATAAGTCGCAATGATTGAGGAAAAAGATGTAGATGTTTCGTAAGGGGACATACGTGGTGCGTCAATGCTTGACGTATCCTTGGCCCCTTGAAAATGTAGACTGAAGCCTCTGGCTTCACTGAGAAAGAGGTAGAAGTTCACTACTACCCACGGGATGGGTATGGGACCCACTTCACTCAACAGGATGGGATATGGGGTCGCTGTACCATGTTGTACCATCATGGGGTACGCTGTACAATGTTGTACCATCATGGGGAACGCTGTACCATATCGTACCATCATGGGGAACGCTGTACCATATCGTACCATCATGGGGAACGCTGTACCATATCGTACCATCATGGGGAACGCTGTACCATATCGTACCATCATGGGGAACGCTGTACCATATCGTACCATCATGGGGAACGCTGTACCATATCGTACCATCATGGGGAACGCTGTACCATATCGTACCATCATGGGGAACGCTGTACCATATCGTACCATCATGGGGAACGCTGTACAATGTTGTACCATCATGGGGAACGCTGTACCATATCGTACCATCATGGGGAACGCTGTACCATATCGTACCATCGAACACTCAAGGCCATATCATCACCCATTTTAATAATCAAATTAACATGATAATTTCATTACAAATTGAAATATTCCTTTTAATAACCCCAAATTATTGACACGAAATTTTCAGAGACGAGTTAGGTTAGCTCGTTAATGCCCCGAAATTATATAATATATCGGTGATGATTGGGAGATTATGTTGCTACGCTAATTGGCGAGATTAATAATTGATTTGTGTTACCTATTTATCGTATAATAGAGCGGCCATAATTTACCAGTTTAATGATAAAAATATGTGTTTTTAATTACTTTATTTATGTTTTATTGATTTTTTTTATTATATAATTATTATTGGTGCACTAAAAACTATGTCTATAAATGTCTCGTTGAAGAAATATAATTTAAGGTTCCATAAAAATATGTTATTTTAATTATTCTTTATTAATTTGATTTTAAAATGTGTTTTTAATGTGCTGAGCTTTTAATTTGCCTTTTAATGTGTTTATTGGAATTTAATAGATTTCAATAATCAAGGGTTTAGAGTCTAAATGGATACAAGATGTTTACTCAGACAACTGAGCGATGGGGTACGTTACTTACATGTACTCACCTAATTGTGCTTGCGGGGGTTGAGCTCTGGCTCTTTGGTCCCGCCTCTCAACCGTCAATCAACGGGTGTACAGTTTCCTGAGCCTATTGGGCTCTATCATATCTACATTTGAAACTGTGTATGGAGTCAGCCTCCACCACATCACATGTGTGTGTGTGTGTGTGTGTTTTCGCCTTTGCCGCTGATGTCATTTGGTTTAGTTAATGTGTAGAGTAACATTCAAGTGTTGTGTATACCATAAGGACTTTTATAGTTCATTCTTGAAGGTGGTTTTCTCCCTTCAATGTTTACTGACCTCAGGGTCTTATATGTCTCTCTTGCTCTCATTTCCATCACCTTACACTTACTGGAGTTAAATTTCAGTAGCCATTATTTGAGCAGAATGTTTATCTCCCCGAATATTCTTTAGTGTTTGTCGGTTCCTACTCGTATGAGATTATTTTTTCTATGGTATATTTAATTTATCTTTGATGTAAGATAACACTCTGGGATAACAGGTACTTAAGAGAGTTATAATAACATAATTATAATGAACAAATTATGAATAACAATAAGAGTTATAATTTATGATGTTTTAAAGATTGTAATTTATGTGTTTTATATAATCTTGATTTAGATTTAGAAACTGTATGAGTTAGTGAATGATTACAGTAAAGCTGTCTTGTTTCAGTCACAGGTAAAGCTGTACTTTGCATTCCATTCCTCTTAGCTTTATAAAGCCTTTATTCATCACTTCGAATGTTTGAAAAAATATATCTTTAAAGACACGGTGCAAAAAAATAATCTCTCTCTCTCTCTCTCTCTCTCTCTCTCTCTCTCTCTCTCTCTCTCTCTCTCTCTCTCTCTCTCTCTCTCTCTCTCTCTCTCTCTCTCTCTCTTTCTCTCTCTTTCTCTCTCTCTCTCTCTCTCTCTCTCTCTCTCTCTCTCTCTCTCTCTCTCTCTCTCTCTCTCTCTCTCTCTCTCTCTTTCTCTCTCTCTCTCTCTCTCTCTCTTTCTCTCTCTCTCTCTCTCTCTCTCTCTCTCTTTCTCTCTTTCTCTCTCTCTCTCTCTCTCTCTTTCTCTCTTTCTCTCTCTCTCTCTCTCTCTGTAAATATATATATATATATATATATATATATATATATATATATATATATATATATATATATATATATATATATATATATATATATATTATTAAATATGACCGAAAAAGTAAGATTAATAATTCTAACACGAATTTTCTCAATCTTTCGTACATTACGCTTCACTGTTGGAGGTAAATCAAAAATCACTTCTCCAAAATTCATTTTTATTTCTAGTCTGACGCGACACGGGCGCGTTTCGTAAAACTTATTACATTTTCAAAGACTTCACAAATACACAACTGATTAGAACTTACGTCTCTCTGATATTATATCTACATTTGAGTGAGGTGGGAAGGATGATGTGGCATTAACACAAGACAGAACAGGGGATATTAATAGGGTATTAAAAGTATCAACACAAGACAGAACAGAAACAATGGGTATTGAATAGAAGTGTTTGTAGAAAGCCTATTGGTCCATATTTCTTGATGCTTCTATATTGGAGCGGAGTCTTGAGGTGGGTAGAATATAGTTGTGCAATAATTGGCTGTTGATTGCTGGTGTTGACTTCTTGATGTGTAGTGCCTCGCAAACGTCAAGCCGCCTGCTATCGCTGTATCTATCGATGATTTCTGTGTTGTTTACTAGGATTTCTCTGGCGATGGTTTGGTTATGGGAAGAGATTATATGTTCCTTAATGGAGCCCTGTTGCTTATGCATCGTTAAACGCCTAGAAAGAGATGTTGTTGTCTTGCCTATATACTGGGTTTTTTGGAGCTTACAGTCCCCAAGTGGGCATTTGAAGGCATAGACGACGTTAGTCTCTTTTAAAGCGTTCTGTTTTGTGTCTGGAGAGTTTCTCATGAGTAGGCTGGCCGTTTTTCTGGTTTTATAGTAAATCGTCAGTTGTATCCTCTGATTTTTGTCTGTAGGGATAACGTTTCTATTAACAATATCTTTCAGGACCCTTTCCTCCGTTTTATGAGCTGTGGAAAAGAAGTTCCTGTAAAATAGTCTAATAGGGGGTATAGGTGTTGTGTTAGTTGTCTCTTCAGAGGTTGCATGGCTTTTCACTTTCCTTCTTATGATGTCTTCGATGAAACCATTGGAGAAGCCGTTATTGACTAAATAACGAAAGGGTCCTGAAAGATATTGTTAATAGGAACGTTATCCCTACAGACAAAAATCAGAGGATACAACTGACGATTTACTATAAAACCAGAAAAACGGCCAGCCTACTCATGAGAAACTCTCCAGACACAAAACAGAACGCTTTAAAAGAGACTAACGTCGTCTATGCCTTCAAATGCCCACTTGGGGACTGTAAGCTCCAAAAAACCCAGTATATAGGCAAGACAACAACATCTCTTTCTAGGCGTTTAACGATGCATAAGCAACAGGGCTCCATTAAGGAACATATAATCTCTTCCCATAACCAAACCATCGCCAGAGAAATCCTAGTAAACAACACAGAAATCATCGATAGATACAGCGATAGCAGGCGGCTTGACGTTTGCGAGGCACTACACATCAAGAAGTCAACACCAGCAATCAACAGCCAATTATTGCACAACTATATTCTACCCACCTCAAGACTCCGCTCCAATATAGAAGCATCAAGAAATATGGACCAATAGGCTTTCTACAAACACTTCTATTCAATACCCATTGTTTCTGTTCTGTCTTGTATTGATACTTTTAATACCCTATTAATATCCCCTGTTCTGTCTTGTGTTAATGCCACATCATCCTTCCCACCTCACTCAAATGTAGATATAATATCAGAGAGACGTAAGTTCTAATCAGTTGTGTATTTGTGAAGTCTTTGAAAATGTAATAAGTTTTACGAAACGCGCCCGTGTCGCGTCAGACTAGAAATAAAAATGAATTTTGGAGAGGTGATTTTGATTTACCTCCAACAGTGAAGCGTAATGTACGAAAGATTGAGAAAATTCGTGTTAGAATTATTAATCTTACTTTTTCGGTCATATTTAATAATATATGTCTACAGGAAAGACTGCTACCAAAATATACTAATATATATATATATATATATATATATATATATATATATATATATATATATATATATATATATATATATATATATATATATATATATATATATATATATACAGATATATATATAGATAGATAGATTATTTTTCTCACAATTCCGTTCTAATTAACTATTGGAGAATTTTGCTGGCGTAAAGAATTTTTTTTAGTTGATGTTCCAGTGGTCAGTTGTCGATATGAGTCAAGATACTGACCAATCGAACTAAAATGCACAGATTAAAATATATGAAATCATTTCAATTTTCCCAACAAGCAAAGTCGCAGAGGGAAATTTGTGAGTTTGCTGTATCGCTAATGAGTATGAGGGTCTAGGATATCAGATATTGATTAGCTGTTGATATCACAGTTTTTTTGATAATGATAGTTTGTTAGAAACGTCTAGGTGATTAGTAGAGTGTGTTTTAAGACTGGACTATTGACTGGAATGTGTTAAGATTTTGCAACTGTTGACTGGAATGAATTAGAATTTTGCATCATGCAAGATATTAAGTCGGACCGGTATTCACTTATAATCATTGCCATGTTGAGAGAACTAATTGGCATTCAGACTGTCAGTCTTAACTGTCACTCAGCCTGTCAGACCTGTCACTCAGCCTGTCAGACCTGTCACTCAGCCTGTCAGATCTGTCACTTAGCCTGTCAGATCTGTCACTTAGCCTGTCAGACCAAGCTGTCACTCAGCCTGTCAGACCTGTCACTCAGCCTGTCAGACCTGTCACTCAGCCTGTCAGACCTGTCACTCAGCCTGTCAGACCTGTCACTCAGCCTGTCAGATCTGTCACTTAGCCTGTCAGACCATGCTGTCACTCAGCCTGTCAGACCTGTTACTCAGCCTGTCAGACCTGTCACTCAGCCTGTCAGACCTGTCACTCAGCCTGTCAGATCTGTCACTTAGCCTGTCAGACCAAGCTGTCACTCAGCCTGTCAGACCTGTCACTCAGCCTGTCAGACCTGTCACTCAGCCTGTCAGACCTGTCACTCAGCCTGTCAGACCTGTCACTCAGCCTGTCAGACCTGTTACTCAGCCTGTCAGACCTGTCACTCAGCCTGTCAGACCTGTCACTCAGCCTGTCAGACCTGTCACTCAGCCTGTCAGACCTGTCACTCAGCCTGTCAGACCTGTTACTTAGCCTGTCAGATCTGTCACTCAGCCTGTCAGACCAAGCTGTCACTCAGCCTGTCAGATCTGTTACTCAGCCTGTCAGACCAAGCTGTCACTCAGCCTGTCAGATCTGTTACTTAGCCTGTCAGACCAAGCTGTCACTCAGCCTGTCAGACCTGTTACTCAGCCTGTCAGACCTGTTACTCAGCCTGTCAGACCTGTCACTCAGCCTGTCAGACTCAGCTGTCACTCAGCATACTCAGTGGCAGTAGTAGTAGCAATTGTCGAAGTAGCTGTAGAAGTAGCTGTAGTAGATGTCGTAGAAGTAGATATAGTAGAAGTAGATGTAGTACAAGTAACAGTAGTGGGAGTATACCTTATACTCTGACTCCTTCATTATCTCTACTTTCCAGTTACTATTCATTTGCATGGATATATTTCGTTATATCGGGGACAGGGAGCCATGAGTTCTGAAGCCAATATACATTCGAAAACTCTTGACAAACCTCCCCCCTTCCCCCCCTTGAAGGATTCGAAACCAGGCAGCTAGGGGTCTCCATTCCTCCCTCTGGCAGTCCAGTGCTGTAACCACTCATCCACCGACTGTCAAAAGTGTTGGGAAGTATCACTGAGAGCTACCCAGCACCCGACAACACTCGTGGCATTATTGGGCTCAGATATGCCCAATTCTTATTGGGTATTCTGCATATATATATACCCAAATGCATATATACATACTAGCCTATGCTATTTTGCAATATATATATATATATATATATATATATATATATATATATATATATATATATATATATATATATATATATATATATATATATATATATATATATATATATTTCTGAAATAGAACAACATCGAAATGATATCACAAGAGATAACTGAGTGTCGGTTTTAGACAATTTAATTTTTTTTAAACCAGAGCTGAAAAAATGAGAAAATGAACAGTAATACCAGACGAAGCAAACTGAAAAATGTGTGTATATATGTATATATATATATATATATATATATATATATATATATATATATATATATATATATATATATATATATATATATATATATATATTATTAAATATGACCGAAAAAGTAAGATTAATAATTCTAACACGAATTTTCTCAATCTTTCGTACATTACGCTTCACTGTTGGAGGTAAATCAAAAATCACTTCTCCAAAATTCATTTTTATTTCTAGTCTGACGCGACACGGGCGCGTTTCGTAAAACTTATTACATTTTCAAAGACTTCACAAATACACAACTGATTAGAACTTACGTATCTCTGCTATTATATCTACATTTGAGTGAGGTGGGAGGGATGATGTGGCATATAGTGATGTGGCATTAACACAAGACAGAACATGAGGGGATATTAATAGGGTATTAAAAGTATCAACACAAGACAGAACAGAAACAATGGGCATTGAATAGAAGTGTTTGTAGAAAGCCTATTGGTCCATATTTCTTGATGCTTCTATATTGGAGCGGAGTCTTGAGGTGGGTAGAATATAGTTGTGCAATAATTGGCTGTTGATTGCTGGTGTTGACTTCTTGATGTGTAGTGCCTCGCAAACGTCAAGCCACCTGCTATCGCTGTATCTATCGATGATTTCTGTGTTGTTTACTAGGATTTCTCTGGCGATGGTTTGGTTATGGGAAGAGATTATATGTTCCTTAATGGAGCCCTGTTGCTTATGCATCGTTAAACGCCTAGAAAGAGATGTTGTTGTCTTGCCTATATA
>NC_091208.1:17341869-17374369 GCF_040958095.1 Procambarus clarkii | reverse complement strand
CGCCAGCCGCCAAATTATCTAATACGACGATTTTTGGCCTTAGAGTATACGTCAAAATTCGACGTTCTATTAGGTAGACAGGTTGATGTAGCCTGTCTCTCAGCCTGTTAACAGGAGACAGAAGGCGTCTACTCCTGTTCCCACCTGTTTAAAAAAAATAACAGACAGAAGAGAGACAGCAAGCAAGAAAGAGGGAGACAGAGAGACTCACAGAGATGGAGAAACACAGAGACAGGACACACAAAGAAATAGAGAGAGGCATAGACAGAGAGACAGAGACAGGCACATAGACAGGGAAAGACAGAGAAGCGATGCTTTGCCATAGATTCGTATCCCATATTTATCCATTTATTATCGTAATTTCTTCTAATTCCCTTGCATTATTTTGTCTTTGATGAATGATGCCTCTCGAGGGTCTATCCTGGCACCACTGGGGAGTCCCGGGCACCGCTGGATAGACCCCGGGCACCGCTGGATAGACCCCGGGCCCCGCTGAATAGACCCCGGGCACCGCTGGGTACCCCATCAGTATAATATATAAACATTAGTATTGCGAGAAAATGGAATGAACTCGACCTGTTTCTTGTAAATTCCTCCCTGTCCCAATACCCCCCTTTTCCACCTGTCCCGGCACCCCCACGTCCCTTCCAGGCACCCCCACGTCCCTTCCCGGCACCCCCACGTCCCTTCCCAACACCCTCTATTCCATATTTCCATCCCCCCTTATCGCATCATTTGCTAAATTAGAGAGGAGAAGGAAGGGTTCAGGATCAAATGAAGGAGTTAGCGAAGAGAATGAAAAAGGAAGGAAGAGAGAGAGAGAGAGAGAGAGAGAGAGAGAGAGAGAGAGAGAGAGAGAGAGAGAGAGAGAGAGAGAGAGAGAGAGAGAGAGAGAGAGAGAGAGAGAGAGAGAGAGAGAGAGAGAGAGAGAGAGAAAGAAAGAGAGACAGAAAGAAAGAAATAACTAAGAAAGAAGGTCGATGAGCAACAAGAGATCAGCTTCCGGTAAAATATTTCTTGCCCTTCGGATGCTGCTGCTCTTTAATCCCTCGAGCTAATTGGCTGCACGAACTTAACTCAAGAGATCTTATCCCCGATTTCGTTATTTAGCGAAGCCGGCGACTAGCGAGAGAGAGAGACAGGCTATAAAAGAGAATTTATCTAGCGAGACGAGAGCTGCCTTAACTAGCAGCGATAAGGTCATTGGTACAAGGGGGTGGGGGGTGATTAGGGAGTAACTATCGAACGAGGTAGTTATGGTGCTAGTAACGAGGAGGTGGTAGTTGAGAGCGAAGTGTCGTTACTGTAGTTAGCATACATCATGTAACAGCCTTGTTAGCACGTAAGAGGGAACAGGAATTAAGGAGTGAAACGTCTTTGAGAAAAGAAAGATAATGAACAGGGAACTAGTGAAAGAGGGTAACGAAATAGGGCATAGAGAGAAGGGCGCATAATTACCCTAAAGCCGATCTCTCTCTCTCTCTCTCTCTCTCTCTCTCTCTCTCTCTCTCTCTCTCTCTCTCTCTCTCTCTCTCTCTCTCTCTCTCTTCAAGACCCATCACCTGAACGGCAACCTGCTGCGATTGGCTGACAGACCTTCTGAGGGGGGGGGGGGATGGCAGCCTGGGTGACAGATGTGTGTGCGCTGGGTGACAGGTGTGTAGGCTAGGGTGACAGAGGTGTAGACTGAGTTTCTCTCCCTCTTTCCTCTTGTCTTAATCCGTTAAAATTACGACGTTTTGGTTAGACAAAAATAGTTGGATTTTGGACGTTTTCTGAACGTTTTTGGAACGTTTTCTGAGCATCTAAATAAAATAAAACGTTACATAAACGTTTATCACGTTTTCTATAACAGTTGGAAACGAGGGCCGACTTAATCATATCTCAGTGCCACTGCAAACTGCATGCCAATGCAATAAACATTCTTAAACCATATCGTTGGCCGCGATTATACACATTTGCATTTGCAAAGGTTTATCAAAAGTGTAAAAAAAAATGTAAATACAATTAGTCTTGAATAACACCTGAAGTTATCATGAAAAAAAATAATTCATATGAGTTCAGAGTTACGAAGTGTAATATCGTGTATTTAGCGAGGTGAATGGAATGTTGCAAGCCCTTGAGTGGAAGCCTTGAGCTCACTTGGCCCTTGAGTGGAAGTCCTGGGCTCACTTGGCCGTTGAGTGGAAGCTCTGAGCTCACTTGGCCTTTGAGTGGAAGTCCTGGGCTCACTTGGCCCTTGAGTGGAAGTCTTGGGCTCACTTGGCCCTTGAGTGGAAGTCTTGGGCTCACTTGGCCGTTGAGTGGAAGGTCTGAAGGCGTCTGGGCTCACTTGGCCCTTGAGTGGAAACCCTGAAGGCGTCTGGGCTCACTTAAGCCTTTGAGTGGAAGCCCTGAAGGCGTCTGGGCTCACTTGGCCCTTGAGTGGAAGCCCTGAAGGCGTCTAGGCTGACTTGGCCCATGACTGGAAGCCCTGAAGGCATTTGGGCTCACTTAGCCCTTGAGCCAAGTGAACGTCTGGTCTCACACGACCCCTAATCACCACGGAACAAAAAAGTTTCTATGTCTCTTACATCTCTCACTGACAACAAGAACCTAATTGAAGCATATTCTTAAGAACCATTTTTCCTGACACACACATTTTCTCTTCCAATTTCTGGTTAATTCAACATTTTCTGCTAATTATTGCACGACGGTATTGGTCGACAGGGATGTTAAGCAAGGATTACCACACTGTGGAAAATCCTGCAAATCCCAGGAGTGGGATCCAATAATGACTTCCTCCTGACACATTTAAGCATGAACCGAACGTGAGGAATTCAAGATTATCGAGGAATGTGGCTTTAATTAAATGGATATTCTGACCATCGCTTGGTGGAGGCTGGTACTCAGAGCGATGCCTTCATCTCAATATATTTCATCTCCTGTGATATAAAATATAGATATGCATGTAGGTATTCAGTTATGCATGTCTGTATTCAGCTATGCATGTATGTATTCAGCTATGCATGTATGTATTCAGCTATGTATGTATCTTCAGCTTTGTATGTATGTATTCAGCTATGTATTTATGTACTTAGCTGTGTGTGTATGTATTTAGTTGTGTGTATACATGTATTTAGCTGTGTAAGTATATATTTAGCTGTGTATATACGTGACCGCGAGCACAGGATGTTAGGAATGTCTCAAATTAATTAGAAATACTGACAATAATTGCCAGGAGAAGCCTGTAATTAGCTAATTACAGAGTAAATTCAACTAAATGAGTCAACTATACATGTATATGGGATGGTCGGCGTCCTCGACGATCACCAGCTGAACTAAGTTCAGACGTGCGGGTCTCTAACTAATCCTTCAAATTCAAACACAAATTTAGAATATCAAGTCCAGTTTTGGTCACTGTACTGTACAATTAGATTCAAATTAACATGTGCAGCAGTGGAAAGATTAAAAATCACTGCATTTACTAGCAAACGGATAACAGTTAGCTAGGCTTTCTAGTTGTAGGTCATTTTGAATGAACTATTTACACATTTAATGGACATTTATTAGAAATATAGAACTTAGAATTCCTGGACACTTATTTGAATTTAGAACTAGACAGCTGTTTCTAAATACATTTATTTTTTTTGCATGCCATCTATCCCGTCCTCTTGAGCGGTCACAACGTCACTAAACTGACGTATTAAAATGCCCGAACCTAACCTAATCCGAAAACAAAAGAAAACGGGATATTACGCATTACGAGCCGCTATGATTATTGTACATCAGTTGTTTTTTTTTGCCAATTTATACGTTACAAATGCGATGTTCTACTCGTGAAGAACAACCTAGGAAGAACATGAAGTGTCCCAGAACAATTCTTGACACACACACACACACACACACACACACACACACACACACACACACACACACACACACACACACACACACACAGTGTAGATATGATAGAGCCCAATAGGCTCAGGAACCTGTACACCTGTTGATTGACAGTTGAGAGGCGGGACCAAAGAGCCAGAGCTCAACCCCCGCAAGCACAACTAGGTGAGTGTAACTAGGTGAGTACACATACACACACACACACACACACACACACACACACACACACACACACACACACACACACACACACACATACACACACACACACACACACACACACCAAATTGGTTCACTCGCACGCCAAATTGGGATACACTTGTGTTATATTGGGGGGTAGAGGGATTAAACACGCCAAACTGGGACACACGCACGCCAATTGGGGGCACCGCACGCTATATGACCACACACGCACGCTAAAAAAGCACGATACAAAACTTATATTTGTATCTTACAACACACACTCTGAAGAACAAATTAAGTTCTCGAGAAACTCTGAAGAACAAATTAAGTGCTCGAGAAACTCTGAAGAACAAATTAAGTTCTCGAGAAACTCTGAAGAACAAAATTAAGTTCTCGAGAAACTCTGAAGAACAAAATTAAGTTCTCGAGAAACTCTGAAGAACAAAATTAAGTGCTCGAGAAACTCTGAAGAACAAAATTAAGTGCTCGAGAAACTCTGAAGAACAAATTAAGTGCTGAAGAAACTCTGAAGAACAAATTAAGTGCTCGAGAAACTCTGAAGAACAAAATTAAGTGCTCGAAAAACTCTGAAGAACAAAATTTAAGTGCTAGAGAAACTCTGAAGAACAAAATTTAAGTGCTAGAGAAACTCTGAAGAACAAATTTAGTGCTCGAGAAACTCTGAAGAACAAAATTAAGTGCTCGAGAAACTCTGAAGAACAAATTAAGTGCTCGAGAAACTCTGAAGAACAAATTAAGTGCTGAAGAAACTCTGAAGAACAAAATTAAGTGCTCGAGAAACTCTGAAGAACAAAATTAAGTGCTCGAGAAACTCTGAAGAACAAAATTAAGTGCTCGAAAAACTCTGAAGAACAAAATTTAAGTGCTAGAGAAACTCTGAAGAACAAAATTTAAGTGCTAGAGAAACTCTGAAGAACAAAATTTAAGTGCTAGAGAAACTCTGAAGAACAAATTAAGTGTTGCCAAATGTTGCCAAAATCCTAAACCCGACAAAAACATTAGGTGTTGCCGGTACTTTCCACAACACACAATTACGATACACAGAAACCTGATACACAATAGCCAAACAAGGACCTTTTGTTGATTCAAACAGTACTCATTAACCTCCTGTAACAATCAAACCGGTTGAACACCGTTTAAACTATTATTAATATCCTGATCTTCTAAATCACCGCCTCTGGCAACCGCAGCCCCAGGCACCAACCAATCACAGGTTGACACGTGGCGCAAGGCTATTGGTCCGTTTAAAAGCTGGCTGTTGAATGGTAGGTTAGCAACACTCGATCCTTACAAAAGAATCAACAAAGCTGTTGATTAATCTTTGTTCTGGCAGTGATGAATAGTGTAAATTTCTGGTAAAAAATGATTTTACAGTAACGTAAACAATTTACATTACAATTTACAACGTTGTAAAAATAGTGCATAATGGCTAGAGGGAAGAATTAATTAAGTTGAGATACACAAAAGACTAAATTACACTTCTTGATTTTAATTAATAAACTTGATTAAAATAAATAACAAATTACTTTCATCTTGATGTTTCTCTAATTCGTAAAAGCCAATTAATTAAAAAAAAGGGGGGGAAAGTGTTAGTAATATTTGCATTCAAAAAAACTTTCATTCGGTCTTTTCTTTCAAAGAAAGTTGGTGTGTTTAGCTAAGTTTATTATGTCTCCAAGTTAGTGGAGAACTTGTGTTCTTTAGGTAAGTATTTCTGCCTGCATAAAACTCCTTCGACTTTTATTGGCATTAGAAGTTCTGCAAAAGACGAGAGAGAGAAGGATTTTGTGCACTTTTTTTTGGGGGGGGGAGGTTGGGGGAGGGGGGCGCTGTGTGTAGTATCAACCCGTTCTCGCAAATGTAATAAGTCAATATTCACTTATTAGTTGCGTGCATAGGTGACATACTTAACATAATAGTTTCCCTTGAAAAGCTTCATAGAAAACACCGACCTTACCTAACCTACTTAGTATGTTAAAATAAGCATCTTATAGCTTCGTAATTACAATTGTTACTTAACCTATTATAGGTATAGGTTAGGTAATAATTGTAATTACGAAGCAATAAGATGCTTATCTTAACATACTAAGTAGGTTAGGTAAGGTCGGTGTTTTCTATGAAGCTTTTCAAGGGAAACTATTATGTTAAGTATGTCACCTATGCACATATTTAATAAGTCAATATTGACTTATTAAATTTGCGAGAGCGGGTTGGTAGTATACACGAGGCCCGGACACACGGATACATACATAGCTGTGTAGTATGTGTCCAAGATGAAGAACCTTCATGACTCGACTCTGTCTCTCTATCTTAGTTATGTCTGTCTGTCTCTCTCTCTCTCTCTCTCTCTCTCTCTCTCTCTCTCTCTCTCTCTCTCTCTCTCTCTCTCTCTCTCTCTCTCTCTCTCTCTCTCTAACTCGGTCTCAATCTCAAGAAAAACTGATATTTTCCCTTGAGTTTAGTTTCATTTTCCTGTTGTTCCACTAAGTTAAGTTGTCAAGTGATTAAGTCATTAATCACTAAGTCATTAACATTAGTCATTAACACATTAACACAAGTCATTAACACATCACATTAGTCATTAACTAAGTCATTAAGTTGCCAGTGAACAAAAACAAGGGGGGGAGGGGAGATGGGAAAGGGGGGGTGGGGAGGTGAGAGGGGGTTCTATGCTGCCTTTTCTGTCAAAGGATCCAATTCTGTGTGTCACCACGATTTCATCTATCGACAGTTCAGCCTCGAAGCTCTTCTAAATTCCATTCCTTTCAAAGAGTCGGATATTTTCTATTTCAATATCATTTCCATTTCAGTCAATGCTTCTATATCACTGGTCAAGATCGTGCATGATTCTTTGTCCGTTGGGTACCCTTATATCGCCTTGAATCGTCTCGTTATAGGACCTTCTTGTGTTTTCACACTCGATATATTCAACCTGTCAAGTTATTCCTTATGTGTTTTTCATCTTACTTAATCTTTTCACCCCTCCCTCTTCTTGGTACTGAATCTCTTCTTACTGAATCTCTTCCTACTGAATCTCTTCCTACTGAATCTCTTCCTACTGAATCTCTTCCTACTGAATCTCTTCCTACTGAATCTCTTCCTACTGAATCTCTTCCTACTGAATCTCTTCCTACTGAATCTCTTCCTACTGAATCTCTTCCTACTGAGTCTCTTCCTACTGAGTCTCTTCTTACTGAATCTCTTCCTACTGAATCTCTTCCTACTGAATCTCTTCCTACTGAATCTCTTCCTACTGAATCTCTTCCTACTGAATCTCTTCCTACTGAGTCTCTTCTTACTGAGTCTCTTCTTACTGAATCTCTTCCTGGAGCTCCTCTTATCTTAGACCTCTTCTCATTCTGGACCTTCTGGAAGAGGAGGATAATAAAGGAAGGAAATATGACGATAAGACGATGCGAGAAGAGAGAATAATGATGCAAAGGAAAAGGGGATTTCATGTATTATAGAAATGGGAATAGGGAATTGATCTTGAGTCCGTGTGTGAATGTGACAATCACTGGCATTGAATAAACACATAACAATACACACCTCTCTTCCTCATCATGTTAAATATATTAACAATCGACTTGAGAATGGTCCAGGACGGACCGAAACGTCGTCGTCCCTTCACTTTCTAGTGTGTGAGGTTTGATCAACAACAATCCAACACAATCTCCTCTCCCACCTTTCCCACCCCACTCCGTCCCCGAAATTTCCCACGCTATCATGGAGTGTTTTTCCCCTCACGTTGACTAATGATATCGCTGCAGCCTCTTGGGCAAAAATAGCAGACGCTGTTAGCGGTGGGATGGAATAGCAGCCGTCCTTTCCTGACGCCACTAATGGTGGGCTGGAGGGACAGAGGAGAGATGGAGACGTCAGCTAATGTCAGCAGATGAAGGAGAGTTCCATCCTGTCAGAAAGAGGGAGGTATTTGAATGGTAGGGAGGGAAATAGAGAGCATTATTTTTTTTAGTGTGAGGTCACAGGAGGAAGACAAAATGCCTAATATATCATCAATTATATGTTTAGAATAGAATTAGAATTTGGTTTAGAATTGGTACAGTAAATCTTTATGTATTGTGGATAGGTTACAGCAGATACCTGTATGGGATAGGGGATGAACTATCAGGGGGAAAGCGTCAAGCCATTACGACTATATTGCACTGGGAAGGGGGTCAGGATAAGGATTTGGGATGGGACGAGGGGAAAGGAATGGTGCTCAATTACTTGTGGGCGGTCGGGGATTGAACCCAGGCCGCGCATCTTACCTGATCTTTGGTTGAAGCAACCTTAATACTTCAATTGATGTTTATCTTTGATATATATCACATTAGTGTGATTTCTTTGTGTATTTGAAGCTGGAGAACGATCTTACTTACCCTTGAGAGCTTCGGTAAGACTTATAAGTAAGACTTATATGACTTACAAGTAAGACTTGAACTAGCTTCACTACAAGCCGCCAGACTTCCCGTGTACGAAAGGGGGGCTGTTTCAGACCGTCCTGAACCATTGATAAGTCGTATATAAGCCTGATAATGCTTAGCTCAGTCGATTAAGACAGCGTCTGGGATGATCTCGGACGCAGGTTCGAATCCTCGTCACGGCCCTTGTGGATTTGTTCATTTAATCCTGATAATGGTCCGGGAGGGACCGAAATGTCATCTTGTCTGTCCTTGAGTTTCAGACTTGTAGTTTGTGTGTCTATACTTTTCAACCTCGTTATTGTCACTTTGTCTCGGCAAGAAAGAGATTCGTTAAAAGATTAAAATAAATCTTAAAGATTCGTTATCTTTAAGATTTACGAGGAGATTTAAGATTTTTTTTTTTAATTCACAATTAAAGTTCTCATCTTTTATCGGTGCCTCTACACCAAATTTTTCTACGCGTAGAAAATTTCTAGTATGTAGAAATTTTGTTCATATTTTCGTATCAATTTAACTGCATTTCAAATGTCTGTTTGTACCAATATATTTGCAAATGATTTTCTCAAAAGTATTATTTTTGACATGTTGCTTGGAGCTATGAGGTTTCCTCATATTTATATATATATATATATATATATATGTATATATATATATATATATATATATGTGTGTGTGTGTGTGTGTGTGTGTGTGTGTGTGTGTGTGTGTGTGTGTGTGTGTGTGTGTGTGTGTGTGTGTGTGTGTGTGCCTCAACTCTCTCACCACACAAACGAATTCTATTTATCTCGACTTATATTAAGTAAAGTGTATACATTCAGAAGTACACACACACACACACACACAGATAGACACCCCCACCGTGATCACCATATACTCTCCACACTCGAGGACACATAATACACAACAGTGTCCTGTATCGCTTATCGGGCTCGGTACAACTACCATTCCTTTCGAGAGTCGAATTTATCACCAGGCGAACCTAAACTGCAAATATATATCTTCCTGCACAAAGCTAATTGTAAATTTGTGTGTTCCTAACGACTCTCTCTCTCTCTCTCTCTCTCTCTCTCTCTCTCTCTCTCTCTCTCTCTCTCTCTCTCTCTCTCTCTCTCTCTCTCTCTCTTCACGTGCTCCTAAACAAATATACATTTCCAACAACAAATACACATTTACTCATATAAATAAATTGCTCCCCCTGTTGAATTATTCTCCATATCTGTCGCCAATTGAGAGAGTTCAGTTGTAGCCAAAGGCGACTCCAGGCCTTTACCATTGGCGACTGATGTCCTCAAATTGCTTTCCAATCTCTGACCCGAGACGAAGAGGCGGTCATTATGGTTGAGTACCCCCTCAGTCTCCCTAATCTCACTGGGTGCCAGACCAAATACAGTCACGGAGGAAAAAAGGAGAAAGAAAACGGGAGAAAAACAAAATGCAGACGCTGTTTTCACTTTGTGAAAACCCAATTTTTGGTCGTAGTGGAAATATAAGGCAAAAGTATTTAATCGCCTCTTAAGAAGAAGTTGCTGAAACGCTGTCGGCTGTTTTCTAGTTGTTGATTGATTAATTAACAACCAATTAACACATAAATTACATTCTAAACTACTTCAAGACCCCGAGCCAACACAGAGACAAGATCCACAAGAACATAAGCTGCTTATGTATCAACATGTAATACAATAGTAATATTCCCACTTATGTTATGTCATTCATCCACTTGTTTCATCCATTTGTTCTGTACCATCTCACCCAAAGCCTTTGTGTAAAAGTTTGATAAATTAGTCTTTGAGAATGTAATGAGTGACCTTCCGAAACGCATCTTCCAGGCGTCAGGCTATAATAAAAAATATGAAAATGACCTTTGGAGAGTTAATTGTTCTACTTCTCTCGACAGTCAAGAAAAACATTAGAAATATTGGGAAAATACGTGTTAGAATAATTAATCTTACCCTTTCGGTCATATATATATATATATATATATATATATATATATATATATATATATATATATATATATATATATATATATATATATGTCGTACCTAGTACCCAGAACGCACTTTTTGGCCTACTATGCAAGGCCCGATTTGCCTAATAAGCCAAGTTTTCCTGAATTAATATATTTTCTCTATTTTTTTTCTTATGAAATGATAAAGCTACCCATTTCATTATGTATGAGGTCAATTTTTTTTTATTGGAGTTAATATTAACGTAGATATATGACCGAACCTAACCAACCCTACCTAACCTATCTTTATAGGTTAGGTTAGGTTAGGTAGCCGAAAAAGTTAGGTTAGGTTAGGTTAGATAGATGAAAAACAATTAATTCATGAAAACTTGGCTTATTAGGCAAATCGGGCCTTGCATAGTAGGCTGAGAAGTGTGTTCTGGCTACTAGGTACGATATATATATATATATATATATATATATATATATATATATATATATATATATATATATATATATATATATATATATATATAACAGACCTACCAACAACTAGGAACTTATACCCCCACTTAACTGAGGGATGAGAGACGGGATCCAAGAGCTAAAGCCCAAGCCCTTAACAGCTTGGGCAATATACACAGCTTGGAAACACAATAAGCCTAACACCATCACGGTCGCCCCAAGCTTACATCCTATCTCCAAACCTACAAAAAAAAATTAAATGACTTCGCAAAGCTGCAAGAGCCCTTGACCACTGGGGGATTGGCCCGTCCTTTGAGTGGTTGTTCTCGTGTTGTACCTGCTCTGAGAATACAGCAGGACTGTATTCGTGTTGTTCCTGCTCTGAGAATACAGCAGGACTGTACTGGTGTAGTTCCTGCTCTGAGAATACAGCAGGACTGTATTCGTGTTGTTCCTGCTCTGAGAATACAGCAGGACTGTACTGGTGTAGTTCCTGCTCTGAGAATACAGCAGGACTGTATTCGTGTTGTTCCTGCTCTGAGAATACAGCAGGACTGTACTGGTGTAGTTCCTGCTCTGAGAATACAGCAGGACTGTACTGGTGTAGTTCCTGCTCTGAGAATACAGCAGGACTGTATTCGTGTTGTTCCTGCTCTGAGAATACAGCAGGACTGTACTGGTGTAGTTCCTGCTCTGAGAATACAGCAGGACTGTACTGGTGTAGTTCCTGCTCTGAGAATACAGCAGGACTGTATTCGTGTTGTTCCTGCTCTGAGAATACAGCAGGACTGTACTGGTGTAGTTCCTGCTCTGAGAATACAGCAGGACTGTATTCGTGTTGTTCCTGCTCTGAGAATACAGCAGGACTGTATTCGTGTTGTTCCTGCTCTGAGAATACAGCAGGACTGTACTGGTGTTGTTCCTGCTCTGAGAATACAGCAGGACTGTATTGGTGTTGTTCCTGCTCTGAGAATACAGCAGGACTGTACTGGTGTAGTTCCTGCTCTGAGAATACAGCAGGACTGTATTCGTGTTGTTCCTGCTCTGAGAATACAGCAGGACTGTACTGGTGTAGTTCCTGCTCTGAGAATACAGCAGGACTGTACTGGTGTAGTTCCTGCTCTGAGAATACAGCAGGACTGTACTCGTGTTGTACCAGCTCTGAGAATACAGCAGGACTGTATTCGTGTAGTTCCTGCTCTGAGAATACAGCAGGACTGTATTCGTGTTGTTCCTGCTCTGAGAATACAGCTGGACTGTATTCGTGTTGTTCCTGCTCTGAGAATACAGCTGGACTGTATTCGTGTTGTTCCTGCTCTGAGAATACAGCAGGACTGTACTGGTGTAGTTCCTGCTCTGAGAATACAGCAGGACTGTATTCGTGTTGTTCCTGCTCTGAGAATACAGCAGGACTGTACTAGTGTTGTACCAGCTCTGAGAATACAGCAGGACTGTATTCGTGTTGTTCCTGCTCTGAGAATACAGCAGGACTGTATTCGTGTTGTTCCTGCTCTGAGAATACAGCAGGACTGTACTCGTATTATTCCAGCTTTGAGAATACAACAGCACTGTATTCTTGCTGTATCAGCTCCGTTATATCACGCGACAAATTGGTTATTGGGGCTCACCTAGTTGTACTTGCAGGGGGTTGAGCTCTGGCTCTTTGGTCCCGCCTTACATGGTAAAAATTCAAGCACCAGACTATTGCTTCAGGGATCTATCTATCGCTTGGAGCGATAGATGGATAAGAAGGAAGAAAGGAAGAGGGAATTAGAGATGTTGGGAAGGATGTAGAGTGAGAGGAAGTAAAGAAGGAAGGGGAGGAATACATAGGGAAGGGATACATAGAAAGAGGAGAGAGAAATACATAAATAAAGTGAAGAGAATCAGCTTTGTAAGTCTCACAAGGTCATTCGACTGAAACCATCAATTATCTCAAGTATCACAGATTACAGATTACAGAAAACAAAACTGTAACTATAAAAAAACTGAATTTGTATCCAATAAACTTTTTCTTGAATTTTCATCCAAACTGGGTTTTTTTCCTCTCTATTTCACCAACATTTTTATTTTCATACTGAAATTTTTTATTAATTTTTTTTGGTCTGTGTTTTAATTTATTTTATTTTGTCAATATTTTTTTTTATTTGCTTACAGTATATGTTAGAAGAACCTCTGTAGGATTATTTTTAATTGTTTATAATTGTTTTGATTGCTTTAATTATTTTTAATAATTTTACAGGGGTAAAATTGATTGGAAAATTTGTAAACATGTGCCCATTGGCACCTCTCAATGGACACCTGTGTGATGGTAAACTGTTTACAGCTATTGTGTTATCTTCTGGTGTTGTGTTATCTACCGCTCTCGTGGTATCTACCGCTCTTGTGGTATAGGGTACGTACTGTCCTTTTTCCCATTACAAACACCATTACCTGTCTCTCTTTACACACACCTTCCACCGTCTCCCTCCTTGTGCTGTCATAACTGTCAATTCACGCTGTCAAACTCTGTCGCCTCCCTGCCCGCACATGACCTGGCTCGGGCACCTCTCTGCCCGCACATCACCTTCAATTTACTCCCTGCTTACATATGTCCTCCCTTCACCTGTCTCCTTGCCTTTATATGCTATTCCCCTCATCACTGTAACCTCTCCCTGACAGACAGAGAGACAGAGATAGACAGACACAGGCAAATAGAATACCTATTGGCGCCCAAGGCTTTCTCTGTGTGTCTGTCTTCCTGGCTATATTTCTGCCTTTCTCTCTGTCAATTTGTCTGTCTGCTCTCTCTCTCTCTCTCTCTCTCTCTCTCTCTCTCTCTCTCTCTCTCTCTCTCTCTCTCTCTCTCTCTCTCTCTCTCTCTCTCTCTCTCTCTCTCTCTCTCCCTCTCTCACCGAACAAAATACACCTTCAATATTTACGTCGGTAGTTCTTTCCTCATCCTCACTGGGAACTGAGTCAACATGTCAATATTGACTTTTCTGTTGCCGTAAACAGTGAATGAATGGATCAGCTGACGGACTTGTGGGGCGGAAGCCCTCACCGGCCGCGTAAGTTATGACTGAATGAATCAGCTGTCAGACGCGTGATAAACAAAAATATTCCCGCGTAATTGTGTGAACTAATGAATGAATCAGCTGATGAGAGTATCAGCTGATACGTTGATGAGTATCAGCTGATGAGAGTAATCTGTGAATTGATCAGGTATCACTTGATTAATGCTCTGTGTGCATTCATCACTCTACGTAGGAGAGAATATTGATCAATCATCTCGTAGCTCGTAGAACAGCACCTCATAGTATAACATATTCATCAATAAGGTCGGATACCTACGGGCTCGCCATAGCCCGTGCTACTTGGAACTTTTTGTTCCAGGATCCAAAATACATGAACATGGTACAAAAAAACTTTTGAGGAAATATATATATATATATACAAAAATATTAAGAATCTGAAAGTTTATCTTGAACAATAAAGTATTAAATAAACGATTAAGAAATAAGAAAATGTTATATAAATAGGGAAATGTGTATAACAGGAGAATAATGACATGATTTGAAGCTGGGCTGTCTCAGTATATATATATATATATATATATATATATATATATATATATATATATATATATATATATATATATATATATATATATATATATATATATATATATATATATATGAGAATATTCTAGCGTTGGTTTTCCTTTTAGAAACGGATGAACGAGCATCTTGTTACTGCTGCACTAACGAGGGATTTGACACGTGCACCAGGCCATTGGGGTAGGCGGGTAGTTAGCTGAGAGAGAGTGTGTGTGTGTGTGTGTGTGAGTAACAAGCCTCACAGTAGCCACAGAACACTTTGTGGTGTGTTACCTCATATTTTGGTGTGGAAAACACACCCCCTCTCATATTTTTTTGTGAGTAGTCATTACCTGGACTATCTCTCGAGAGTCTATCTCTCTCTCTCTCTGTACTGACAAGGGAAGAGGTCAGTAGGGTAAGCCTGTGAGGGGAGAGAGAAAGAGAGAGAGGGAGGGAGAGGGAGGGAGAGGGAGGGAGAGTGGGTAGCAACAGGAAGGGTAAACAGGGGTGGTGTAGCGGTAGTTTACCCCCCTCGTCATTCATCATTAGGGGGCGAATTCAGATACTAAGGAAGGGGGGCAGTTTCGTGATTGTCTCCGTGAGGTGAAGATAAGGGGAAATAGGTCTCAGAAGAGGAAAGAGAGGACTTCAAGGTACAAGATTGCACCAGCAACAGCAACAGTAACGGCAACAGCAACAGTAACAGCAACATATCTTCTCGTTAAAGCACGACCTATTCTGACCTATACTTTACCCCCCCCCCAAAAAAAAAATTATGTACAAGAAAATTACTCGTGAAATTGACTTAATGTCCCGTTTTCCGTTCGTGGGTCCTATGGATGGTTAAGGTAGGGCACCTTAGTACCACCGTTTTCAGACGTTGGGACCGCTCGCCCTAGCTAGCTGGCAGGAGATGTGAGGAACGCCGTGACGGGTTTAATAGTGAACAGGAGAGAACGCAATACATCGCTATCGAACACTATACGTCGCTATCGAACGAAATACGTCGCTATCGAAGACTATACGTCGCTATCGAACACTATACGTCGCTATCGAACACTATACGTCGCTATCGAACACTATACGTCGCTATCGAACACTATACGTCGCTATCGAACACTATACGTCGCTATCGAACACAATACGTCGCTATCGAACACTATACGTCGCTATCGAACACTATACGTCGTTATCGAACCATTCTCCCATTTTTCCGAATTATATCCGTTGTTTCGTGACCTCCCGAGCAGTTTTGCGATATGAAATCGAGCCTCTGTCAGCCCGTCCTTGCTTTCTAAGATCCCAAGCTCGTTAATCCAGCCGCCAAACCCCCCCTGTTGGTGAATGGAAAGCGGTTTACACACAAGTCCATTCCATCTAGCGGTCGATCCCCAAGGACGCATTCAAAAATTTTAACTTGCTGTTCATACTCTCTCTCTCTCTCTCTCTCTCTCTCTCTCTCTCTCTCTCTCTCTCTCTCTCTCTCTCTCTCTCTCTCTCTCTCTCTCTCTCTCTTCTCTCTCTCTCTCTCTTTCTCTCTCTCTCTCTCTTCCCTCTCTCTTCTCTCTCTCTCTCTCTCTCTCTCTCTCTCTCTCTCTCTCTCTCTCTCTCTCTCTCTCTCTCTCTCTCTCTCTCTCTCTCTCTCCTCTCTCTCTCTCTCTCTCTCTCTCTCTCTCTCTCTCTCTCTCTCTCTCTCTCTCTCTCTCTCTCTCTCTCTCTCTCTCTCTCTCTCTCTCTCTCTCTCTCTCTCTCTCTCTCTCTCTCTCTCTCTCTCTCTCTCTCTCTCTCCTCTCTCTCTCTCTCTCTCTCTCTCTCTCTCTCTCTCTCTCTCTCTCTCTCTCTCTCTCTCTCTCTCTCTCTCTCTCTCTCTCTCTCTCTCCCTCTCTCTCTCTCTCTCTCTCTCTCTCTCTCTCTCTCTCTCTCTCTCTCTCTCTCTCTCTCTCTCTCTCTCTCTCTCTCTCTCTCTCTCTTGGTAATACCTTTTTTCCTACTGTGTTTTGTGTCTCTGTCGGAGATGAGATGCTTAAAGAACCCACGAGATCCTACACATAAGCACTTGCGGGATCACCATAGCCCGTGCTACTTGGAACTTTGTTCCAGGTAGCGAATCTTTAACAACAACAACAATCCTACACAGGGGATGCTGGAAGGATATCTGCAGGATCCGCTAGGATGCTGAAAAGATACTTGTAAGATCCTGTAGGATGCTGGAAAGATACTTGTAAGATCTTGAAGGATGCTGAAAAGATACTTGTAGGATCTTGTAGGATGGTGGAAAGATACTTGTAGGATCTTGTAGGATGGTGAAAAGATACTTGTAAGAGCTTGTTGGATGGTGAAAAGATACTTATTAGATCTTGTAGGATGCTGAAAAGATACTTGTAAGATCTTGTAGGATGCTGGAAAGATACTTGTAGGATCTTGTAGGATGCTGAAAAGATACTTGTAAGAGCTTGTTGGATGGTGAAAAGATACTTATTAGATCTTGTAGGATGCTGAAAAGATACTAGTAAGATCTTGAAGGATGCTGCAAAGATACTTGTAAGATCTTGAAGGATGCTGAAAAGATACTTGTAAGATCTTAAAGGATTCTGAAAAGATACTTGTAAGATCTTAAAGGATTCTGAAAAGATACTTGTAGGATCTTGTAGGATGGTGAAAAGATACTTATAAGATCTTGAAGGATGCTGAAAAGATACTTGTAGGATCTTGTTGGATGCTATTAGCATCTGCTAGCTAGTAAATGATTTATAGGATGCCAGTAGGAGACTGGAAGGATATTTGTAGGATGTTGATAGTTAGGAGATAAGACAGTAGAAAATACCAGATAGGAACAGATAGGATAAGGCAGGATGCTAGGATACTGAAGGTATACGAGAAAGGATACATACAGTAATCCCCCAGAATGTATTTCATTGACAAAGAAAAAGTTCTTTAAACAAGCTGGAATCTCATAAGATGTTTCTTAGCGTATCTAAGACATCTTAAATGAAGACTTAAGTTCATGAATGAGACATTAAGTTCGTCATTAGATATGATATTAAATTTTTTTTTATTCCTTTCTTTCCTACGAGATTATGAATTGTTTTTAAATAAAGTTTTGTTTTGTTTAGTTGTAAGTATAAAAATTTACCTGTAAGCTTAAATGGCTGACAATGGTCACACATCTCCCAATAGAACCCCGTTCTTTCACCCTGAATGCCCCTGTTACCTAGCAGTAAATAGGTACCTGGGAGTTAGTCAGCTGTCACGGGCTGCTTCCTGGGGGTGGAGGCCTGGTCGAGGACCGGGCCGCGGGGACACTAAAAAGCCCCGAAATCATCTCAAGATAACCTCAAGATAGAGCAATTTTGCAATTTATTTTGCAATCAATGTCGTTCTTTTTAGAAATATGTCAGAAGTTTGACGAATGATTTTTAGTGAACAGCGAAGCTTGTGAGGCTGAGTTTGACAATTTACCTGAATTTACCATATCTCGAGTGGCCTCGACGGGGACAGGAAGCCAGCACCTAGTCAAAGATATCCCCGCTCCTATTGTTTCTCACAGGAATGCTGTTGATTTCTAGTTTGCTAATATTGTGAATTAACTGCAGATGAATGGCAATGGCAGATAACCCACTTTCTCATCCTGCTGAGGATATCCATGGATATCTTCCTCATCCTGCTGTGAAAGTATCCACTGACATCTTCCTTGAAGTATAAGGATATCACCTTATACTCTCCGACCCGGAAAACAGGAATGGGGGGTGGGGGGTGGGGGGATTTTCCACTTCAAAGTGTCTGGAATCGATTCCAGTTAAGTAAGGCAAGTCTTCCCCGTCGCTTTATTTGCTGGGTCCGTGGGTCCATGGAGGCAGGACGCTCCATTAGACACGATACGCGCCGCCGATACTTTAGCTACACTGGCGACAGGAGACGATTGGGCACGTCGACTCACACCCTCTACTACCCCTCTTTCATCCCTTACCCCCCCCTCTTCCACCCCAGCTGTATATATATATATATATATATATAT
Organism: Procambarus clarkii; assembly: GCF_040958095.1. NCBI lineage: Eukaryota > Metazoa > Arthropoda > Malacostraca > Decapoda > Cambaridae > Procambarus > Procambarus clarkii. The sequence continues at coordinate 17,355,847 of NC_091208.1, read as the reverse complement.
ATATATATATATATATATATATATATATATATATATATATATATATATATATGACAATGTCAGACCTCGGAGGAAAAAATGAAACAGGAATTTCCTTAAGTACTTTCGTATATTAATACATCTTCAGAAGGAGTATTAATCCACTCCTTCTGAAGATGTATTAATATACGAAAGTACTTAAGGAAATTCCTGTTTCATTTTTTCCTCCGTGGTCTGACATTGTCACATTTCTAATCACGTGTATATTTTCGTGATATACACACACACACACACACACACACATATATATATATATTTATATATATATATATATATATATATATATATATATATATATATATATATATATATATATATATATATATATATATATATATATCTACTCACAGTTTACCTGCGTATGTACAACCCGTCTTCAGGCCAAGTCCATTCCATCCAGCGGTCGACCCCAAAGATGCATTCAACCATTTTATAATTCTGTTCATTCTAAACAGGAATTTTATCAAATATAAATTAATATTATTTTATATTAGCATACTGTGCATATTTAGGCATTGGGTTAGATTAGATGTTTAGGCTCTGTTGGCGATTATTTGTAGTACGTGGGCGAAGCATTTACAGCGTTGTGGATCGAACACAAGTCGTCAGTGAAGCACTTGTTCCGGAAATGTTCGAACGTCAGCAGTTGTGAGTCGTGTGCAAACCGTTTTTCATTCATAAACAGCAAGGGGGTTTGGCGGGTGGATGGAATGGATTTTGACCCCTTTGTTTATAAGGATGGGCTGCATTTTTGGTCCAAGTGAAGCAGAGACGGCTTTCTCGCGACGCAAATTGTCTTGTTCATTCAGAGAGCATTCAGAGAGCATTCAGAGAGTCATTCAGAGAGTCATTCAGAGAGCAGAGTGGTGGCAAGAATGCACTCTTGAAAATAGTACATACTTGAAAATTGGCAGCTTGGGGGGGGGGAGGGGACCGGAACGGAACTATCAGGGGGAAAGCGCCAAGCCATTACGACTATATAGCACTAAGAATGAGTCAGGATAAGGATTTGGGATGGGACGGGGGGAAAGAAATGGTGCCCCAACCACTTGTCGACGGTCAGGGATTGAACGCCCTGTTTATATATGAAAAACTGAAAGACTAGGCAGAGAACTAGTCTTATTGATACTAGTTGAGTTATTACTAGTAGTAAGGACAGAGTACAGTAACTGCCCTATTAAAGACGGCAGGTGACAGGAGTCAGCTGACAGGAATTATGTGGAAATATTGAGTCCCTGAGAGCGATGACCGGGCCTCGGGGACGCTAAGCCCCGAAACCAACACAAGGTAACCCTGAGTGACTGGTCTTGAGGGGGGGGGGGAAAGTCTTAACCTACTTAAACACTTAAAATAGGTTTAGATCCCACTTTTGTTTTTGATCAAATATTCCGTTGTTCTGGGTAGCTGAGGTTAATGACATATATTTTTGTCTCAGTGTGTGTGTGTGTGTGTGTGTGTGTGTGTGTGTGTGTGTGTGTGTGTTTGTGTGTGTGTGTGTGTGTGTGTGTGTGTGTGTGTGTGTGTGTGTGTGTGTGTGTGTGTGTGTGTGTGTGTGTACTTATCTTGCAAGGGGATCCTCACTGCTTCGTTGCTTGCATTTAAATAGAGGGGATTGGTTAGTTTCTGCTTCCTATCTCCCTTGTTTGCTATGTCCCTTGTTTGCTATGTCCCTTGTTTGCTATCTCCCTTGTTTGCTATGTCCCTTGTTTGCTATCTCCCTTGTTTGCTATGTCCCTTGTTTGCTATGTCCCTTGTTTGCTATGTCCCTTGTTTGCTATGTCCCTTGTTTGCTATCTCCCTTGTTTGCTATGTCCCTTGTTTGCTATCTCCCTTGTTTGCTATGTCCCTTGTTTGCTATCTCCCTTGTTTGCTATCTCCCTTGTTTGCTATGTCCCTTGTTTGCTATGTCCCTTGTTTGCTATGTCCCTTGTTTGCTATGTCCCTTGTTTGCTATGTCCCTTGTTTGCTATGTCCCTTGTTTGCTATCTCCCTTGTTTGCTATGTCCCTTGTTTGCTATCTCCCTTGTTTGCTATGTCCCTTGTTTGCTATCTCCCTTGTTTAATTCCTTTACCGCTGAAGCTCTGTGTTCTCACCTCACTGTGGCATGTGGTGCTCTGCTAACGTCATATATCCGTCTTCCCAACACGTGCGAGCTCTTTGAGTATTTTGTATGTCTGGATCATGTTTTCTGTGAATCTCTTTAATTCAAATGCCTCTGAAGGATACATCAATTAGTTCTGGTATTAGTCGTTTTGTACACTGTACTGTGTTCTTCATTACGTTCACAAGTTCACTCTGATTCTGTATTATGTAGTCACTGAACATGTATGTGTCTGTATGTGTCCGGGGATACATAATTAGGGGGTTCAGGAGGTAATTTTTATGTATAATCAAATCTCGATTCTTTTTCTCGATCTGATTTCATGGTGAGTTTCCCCTGTTATGCTGGACATTGTGTGTCCGTTCTGTTGCATGTGGTGGAGTTGAACTCTAGTAGCCACTCGTTGGACCATTCCGTAAATGTTCTCGGGTCATCTTGTGTATGTGAATTTACAATTTGTGCCTGCAGAATCAAGCAAGCGTGTGTGCGTGTGTGTGTGTGTGTGTGGGGGTGTGTGTGTGTGTGTGTGTGTGTGTGTGGGAGTGTGTGTGTGTGTGTGTGTGTGTGTGTGTGTGTGTGTGGGTGTGTGTGTGTGTGTGTGTGGGTGTGTGTGTGTGTGCGTGTGTGTGTGTGTGTGTGGGGGTGTGTGTGTGTGTGTGTGTGTGTGTGTGTGTGTGTGTGTGTGGGTGTGTGTGTGTGTGTGTGTGGGTGTGTGTGTGTGTGCGTGTGTGTGTGTGTGTGTGGGTGTGTGTGTGTGTGTGTGTGTGTGTGTGTGTGTGTGTGTGTGTGTGTGTGGGTGTGTGTGTGTGTGTGTGTGTGTGTGTGTGTGTGTGTGTGTGTGTGTGTGTGTGTGTGTGTGTGTGGGTGTGTGTGTGTGTGTGTGTGGGTGTGTGTGTGTGTGCGTGTGTGTGTGTGTGTGTGGGGGTGTGTGTGTGTGTGTGTGTGTGTGTGTGTGTGTGTGTGTGTGTGTGTGTGTGTGTGTGGGTGTGTGTGTGTGTGTGTGTGGGTGTGTGTGTGTGTGCGTGTGTGTGTGTGTGTGTGGGGGTGTGTGTGTGTGTGTGTGTGTGTGTGTGTGTGCTACAGACACATAAACACATACCATGTAGCCTACTGGCAATGTATGATACACAATACTCGGGTGGTACTCGATATAAATAATTGCAAAAACAAACAAACAAAACACCAACAATATTCCGTCGGCGTTTCGTATAAAATCGTGCAAAAAAAATTGTAGGATGAAGAAAATATATATATATATATATATATATATTGTGACGGTAACGCGTTGGTGTTCGGCTGTTTAAGGCTAGGGGTATGGCCTCGTCACATAGTTATAAAAAAAAAATAGAAAAACTGGAACTTCGTCTGTGGTAAGGTAAGGAGAAGACACACAAAACACAAGTAAACTTTAACAATGAAATTTTAATTACGTTAAATAAATCAAAACATGAAAATAATGCACAAACAAATTCTTATAATAAAATCAATGAATCAAAATAATAAGAATACTTAAATGACACAATGAAAGTTACGTTAAGGCAAAATAATAAGAAGTGCAACACAAAAGTTAAGTGGGAGGTGCTGGAATATTGGCTTAAAGCCACCACCTCTCTCAGTACACGCTAACGTCTAGCTGGGAGGAGTGCTGGCTACGAAAGCACGGAACATTCTGAGGACTGATGTTGGGGCGACCCCAGACATCAGGTAGTATTGGGGGCGAGTGCAGGTGCAGCCAGACCGGCGACCAATCAGCGGAGCCGTAGCGATCAACGGGTAGTTTGGTGGTTGGAGTTCGAACAGGTGGCTGGATGCATACGTTTCTGCTCACCCTGGCAAGCCTTGCTGGTGCTGGTGTTGTTGTCGTTGTTGGACATTTCTTCCATAGTCTTTTTATATAATTGTGAAGACGTAATTTTGGAGGGAAGAGCAGGCTCAATCTCTTGAAGGAGATTATCGTCACAACTCTCCCCCGAAGCCTGCGGTTCTGGAAGAAGTACGTCGTTATGTGGTGGAGTAATGGATGGAGTTGCTTCTACTTCATAAACTCTGGAGAGGGCATCGGCTATGGTGTTGTCAGAACCCTTGATATAGCGGATCTCCAGGTTGAAGTCTTGTAAATACAGAGCCCATCGTAGAAGACGCTGGTTGGTGAATTGGGCTTGATGTAGGAAGCGGAGAGGGTTGTGGTCTGAGAAGATGGTGGTAGACCTGGCGCCTTGTAGGTACGGAGCGAAGTGTTGGAGGTTCAGGACGATGGATAGTAGCTCCTTTTCAATAGTGCTGTAGTTCCTCTGGTGTGGTTTCAGTTTGTAGCTGTAGTAGCTGACAGGTAGAACCTCCTCGCCTCGTTGTTGCATCAGGACACCACCAACGCCGGTACCACTGGCGTCGACATGAAGGACGAAAGGCTTGGTGATATCTGGAGAGGCGAGAATGGGGTTAGAACAGAGGAGGAATTTGAGTTGTTCGAAAGCAACGGTTTGCTGCATGGTCCAATTATACCGTTGCTTGGGACTGGTTAATAGAATTAGAGGTGTGGCGACTGTACTGAAATTCCTCACAAACCTACGGTAGTAAGAGGCAAGACCAAGGAAGCGCAGGAGCTGCTTCCTGGTGGTAGGCTGTGGATACTGTAGGATGGCTTGAGTGTGTGAGTCTAACGGAGCTATGCTGCCACTCCCAATAACATGACCCAGATAACGCACTTTACCTTTCGCGAAAGTGGACTTGCCCAGGTTGATGGTGAGGCCGGCTGTCAGGAGCTTGGAGAACAGACGTCGCAGCTGGAGCAGATGTTCACTCCAGGAGTTGGAGGCTACGACGATATCGTCCAGGTAGGCGTATGTGTTATCCAAGCCCTGGATGACACGGTTGACAGCTCTTTGAAAGGTGGCCGGGGCATTACATAGTCCGAAAGGAAGGCGTTCATATCTGAAAAGTCCAAAAGGAGTGATGAAGGCAGATATCTCTTTAGCGCGCTCCGTTAGACACACTTGATAGTACCCCTTAAGCAAGTCCACTTGGGACAAGTACTGGGCACTACCAATGGCATCAAGGATGTCATCTATCCTTGGCAAGGGGTAAGCATCCTTGACAGTGACAGAGTTCAGTTTTCGATAGTCAGTGCACAACCGCACCTTACCTTGGGGTTTGGGCACCAAGATACAAGGTGAGGCCCAGGGGGACTCACAAGGTGTAGCCAGTCCATGATCCAAGAGGTATTGCACCTCAGCACGCATGACTTCCTTCTTGCTCGGGCTGATTCGGTAGAAGGGTTGACGAATCGGCCGGGTGTCGGAGAGCAGTTGGATGTCGTGCTGGGTAACATTACACTCTTGGGGATCATCTCTGAACAACTCTTGATGTTCTCTGAAGATCTTGACGAGAGGTGCACTATGATTATCCTGAAAGTATTTGGGAAGATCATTAAGGATTTCGGAATTAGAAAGCGCTGACTCCTTGTCAGTGCTTTCGGGAGGAGAAGCTGGGAAGGTCTCACTGTGGATGTAGGGTTCTGTGAATGTGGAATAATTAGTCAAGACAGTGGGAGGAGTACCATTATATTGCTTCAGGAGGTTGACGTGGCACAGCTGGGTCTTCCGCCGCCTATCTGGAGTCTCTATCACATAATTATTATTATTCCTGCACTCTTTGACGCAGTAGGGTCCTGAAAATCTGTTTTGTAAAGGTGAACCTGGGATAGGGAAATAAGCAAGGACGAAGTCTCCCGGCTTGAATTTTCTTACTTTGCTGGTCTGGTCGTAATGAGTCTTCATTCTCACCTGGGCTTTCAATAGATTATCATGGGCAAAGCGGTGGACTCTCTCTAGAATGTGCTGAAGGTTTTGAAGAAACTGGGGCACATTCTGATGCTCACTGAAGGTGGCATCTCTGAGAGAGTCTTTGAAAGCCTTAAGGGGAGTACGGCACTTACGGCCGTAGAGCATCTCATAAGGAGATACTCCTAGGGACTCATTGGGGAGACTTCTGAAAATACACATTATTAGGTCAATCTGCTTATCCCAATCCTTTGAGGTTTCACTACAAAACTTTTTCAAGAGTGCTTTGATGGTCTGATGACTACGTTCAAGAGAACCCTGTGAAGCAGGATGATAGGGGCTGGACAATACCTGTTTGATGTTGAACTCCTCCAGTGTCCTTTTGAAGAGATCACTGGTGAAGTTGGTGCCACAGTCACTTTGAATCTCCCTGGGAAATCCGTATTGAGTGAAGATCTTCAATAGATGTTTGATAACCGTAGCAGCCGTGATGTTCTTCACTGGAACTGCTATGGGAAATCTGGTGGTAGGACACAGGAGGGTTAGGATGTAGGCGTTACCTGAACTGGTCCGAGGTAAAGGACCAACACAGTCTATTATGAGTCTGTGGAAAGGTTCCGCAGGCACCTGTATGGGAATCAGTGGTGCTCTGGGAATGGAGACGTTCGGTTTGCCTGCCATCTGACATGTATGACACTGTTTTACGTACTGTTTGACGTTGTTTACCATACCTGGCCAGTAGTAGTCTTGACGAATCCCATGGTAAGTCTTGTTGAAGCCGTAGTGGGAGAATGCTCCATGGGCCAGGTGTAGAATAGTGGGCCGCAGGCTGGTGGGAATCACAAGTTGTTCGATGTTGGCCCAATCGTCCTCCTCCTTCAGTTTACTGGGTCTATATCTGCGGTAGAGCAAGTCGTTCTCTAGGAAGAACCCAGGAATACTGTCGGGTTGAGTCTCAGCCTGGAAAAACAATGGTGTTAAAGTAAGATCTTCCCTCTGCAACTTACGGAACTCCAACTTGGTCAGATGCGGGGGTAGTTTCTGAGGGTCTTGAGGGACAGCGGTAGCAGTAGAGTCAGCTGGCTGTGGACGTGCGGCTTGTGCACGGGTGGTCACGAGAACCGGAGGAGAAACATCATCACTCTCTTGAACCTCTGCTGGAACATACTCAAGAATAGGGTTACTTGGCACAGAGTTACACACCTGGGGTTTGTCCATGACGATCAGGTTGGTTGGTTGCAGGTCTTCTGCCAAGTCGTTGCCTAGGAGAAGTTGCACTCCAGGCATGGGAAAAGGCTTTTCCCTGACGGCGACTTGGACTTCCCCGTTCACGTAGGGACAATCCAGGTGGACTCTGGCGAGAGGGTATGGAGTAGTAGCAGTGAGGTCAGTGATGAAGACCGTTTCCCCGGTGTAGACTATGTTGGGCACAGCCGACTTCAAGATGATCGATTGTAGAGCCGCTGTGTCCCTCAAGATCTTCAATTTGAAACGTCCCTCCGGATTTGAACCGTTGGCAGAGACAGTTCCAGTATACAGGTGGTTACTGAAAAGAGAAAGATCATTAACATCAACACCAACATTCATCACAGGCTTACCGGACTTAGGAGGAGTTGGTTTGGGTCGTTGTTGGTCAGTGGTTCCCTTGTATTGAGACTTACCACACTTGTCTATGGTATGTCCATAGAGTCTACAATACTTGCAGTACAGTTGTGAACCAGCTTGATCGGGGCTCACCTTCTCGTAACTGTACCACGACTTCTTACTGGAGGATGGTTCAGGTGTCAGCCGGTGGATGAGGCTGTAAGTGTCAGCCGACTTAGCACACTTCAGGTAGTCGGTTTCTTCTTTATCTGCTAAGTAGAGGCGGACAGGAGGCGGCACACGTCTCAAGAATTCTTCAACAAGCATCAGGTTCACGAGTTCTGTAAAAGTAGAGACATGTGCTGCTTCCAGCCATTTCATGAAATACCTCCGTTTCGTGTTAGCAAACTCGAGGAAGGTAGTGGTACTTGCCTTCAGGTGGTCACGGAATTTCCTTCTATAACTTTCGGTGGAAAGTAGGTAGGCGTCTAACACTGCTTGTTTCAGAGTGTAGTAGTCATTCTCAGACGCCAAAGTACTGAGTGTGACTGCAGCTCTACCTGTAAGATGGACTCTGAGAAGTGTTGCCCATTGGTCGACAGGCCAACTGAGTTGATTAGCAAGGGTTTCAAAGGTGGTAAAGAACACATCAACTTCTGCTTCTACAAAGGATGGCATTAACTTACTTGCATGTGATATATTAAAACTGACGGGAAGATTGGCAGTAGCTTGCTGGCGTTGAGTGAAGTGTGAAGTTTCCAAGGCGATTTCACGTTGACGACACTCTAGAGCCAGAGTTGCTTGTTGCTTGTCATGTTCGCGTTGCATCTCCAACTCGCGTTGTTTGGTTTCAAGCTGTACTCGTTCACGTTCACGGAGTAATGCGACCTCACGTTCGTGTTCTTCTCTCCTCAAAGCAGCTTCACGTTCTCTGAGGGTGATTTCTCGTTCTTGTTCGTCTCTCCTCAAAGCGGCTTCGCGTTCGTGTTCTTCCCTTCGTATGGCAGCTGCTCGTTCTTGTTGTTCGAGGGCTTCCCTTTGCTGTTCGCGGGCTTCCTTTTGCTGCTCACGTTCAATCTTAGCCAGCTCTAGTTTAAGTTTCATCGTTGCCAAGTCAGTTTTATCTGCAATATAGTAAGTTTCATGAGTTTCAGAGTCTATCTTACCTTGCTCTAAATAGTAATCCAGCAACAGGTTGTGTAGGTCATTTTTGTTGGCTTGATAGGGAACTTCTAGTTGATACTCATGTGCAAGAGTTTGTAGTTCAGTCCTCTTGGCACGACTTAAAGTCCCTATTTCACCTGCTGGATTTGCACGGAAAGTTTGGAGACGAAACATGGTGAAATTAGCAAATAAAGGTACACGAATGTTCAATAATGAAATGTCAGAAACAGGACAACGTGGCAACTGGTACCTATCCTGTGTGATCTTTAACAATTAACGTTAAGTAAAAAGATATTAAATGATTAAATGAAATCAAGGGCGCAGGAAATCTTGTACCCGGTACTCATGTAAGAGAATAAGGGCAAGAAAATCCTACTAACAAATGAAACAAAGTTTCGAAAACAAATGAAACAGTTAAATGCTTCAAAAGTAAAATTGGTAGTCCAAGGATGTAGGCATACCTTGCCAAGTCTCTATAGGACATAAAGCAAGTTTTTCCCACTGAATTTAATATGATACTTACAGAATTAGCGAACTTTTGTGCTCTGAAAAAATAAGCTAATTCCCTACCGTTGTATGTATCATCATCTCTGACTGACGTGTAGGGGTGCGAGGTGTCAACTGGTGACGAGAACTGCTGCTGAGGTCCCAATTCAGCAACTAAAGTTCGAGCTAGAGGAACTATGGCCCTCTTTGTCCTCCTACAGTCAGATTGCAGAAGATTGGGTACTCTTGACCCGGGGCAGACCACAGTACCAGGGTACCAATATGATGATCTGTCAGAATGAGAAATATTCAAGGGACATAGATGGTAAATACGAGTAATAACATGGAGGGAGAGATGACCAATTAAGAGTATGACTGAGGCCTACAGTCACCACGTAATCCAAAGTTGTCTCACCTTCACTATATGTTACTCTCGTAATGCACAATACACCGCACCTTATAAAAAATGAAATTGAATGAAAAATAGTAAAGCTACGTTAACAGAGTTAAATACGCTTACCATAAATTACCACTTGGCACCAGTACCTGAGTGAAGCTCCCGGACAGGCCCCCATATAACTTGTGACGGTAACGCGTTGGTGTTCGGCTGTTTAAGGCTAGGGGTATGGCCTCGTCACATAGTTATAAAAAAAAAATAGAAAAACTGGAACTTCGTCTGTGGTAAGGTAAGGAGAAGACACACAAAACACAAGTAAAACTTTAACAATGAAATTTTAATTACGTTAAATAAATCAAAACATGAAAATAATGCACAAACAAATTCTTATAATAAAATCAATGAATCAAAATAATAAGAATACTTAAATGACACAATGAAAGTTACGTTAAGGCAAAATAATAAGAAGTGCAACACAAAAGTTAAGTGGGAGGTGCTGGAATATTGGCTTAAAGCCACCACCTCTCTCAGTACACGCTAACGTCTAGCTGGGAGGAGTGCTGGCTACGAAAGCACGGAACATTCTGAGGACTGATGTTGGGGCGACCCCAGACATCAGGTAGTATTGGGGGCGAGTGCAGGTGCAGCCAGACCGGCGACCAATCAGCGGAGCCGTAGCGATCAACGGGTAGTTTGGTGGTTGGAGTTCGAACAGGTGGCTGGATGCATACGTTTCTGCTCACCCTGGCAAGCCTTGCTGGTGCTGGTGTTGTTGTCGTTGTTGGACATTTCTTCCATAGTCTTTTTATATAATTGTGAAGACGTAATTTTGGAGGGAAGAGCAGGCTCAATCTCTTGAAGGAGATTATCGTCACAATATATATATATATATATATATATATATATATATATATATATATATATATATATATATATATATATATATATATGTCGTACCTAGTAGCCAGAACGCACTTCTATGCCTACTATGCAAGGCCCGATTTGCCTAATAAGCCAAGTTTTCCTGAATTAATATATTTTTCTCTATTTTTTTTCTTATGAAATGATAAAGCTACTCAATTCATTATGTATGAGGTAAATTTTTTTTTATTGGAGTTAAAATTAACGTAGATATATGACCGAACCTAACCAACCCTACCTAACCTAACCTAACCTATCTTTATAGGTTAGGCTAGGTTTGGTAGCAGAAAAAGTTAGATTAGGTTAGGTTAGGTAGGTTAGGTCGTCGAAAAAACATTAATTCATGAAAACTTGGCTTATTAGGCAAATCGGGCCTTGCATAGTAGGCATAGAAGTGCGTTCTGGCTACTAGGTACGACATATATATATATATATATATATATATATATATATATATATATATATATATATATCTTTCTCGTTTGTATATATATTTTCATTCTCCTCCTTCTTTCTCTTCCTCCTCACCACCTACGTGAGACCAGTTTCAGAATATGCAGCCCCCCATCGTGGAGTCCCATCTAAAGAAGCAAATAAGAAAACCCGAAAAGGTTCAGAAGCTTGCAACGAGGCTCGTCCAAGAATTCCAAGGGATTTTGAGTGAAGAAAGACTGAAAGAACCAGACCTGACGTCGCTAGAAAAGAGAGAGAGAGGAGACATAATACACATAAAATACTTTAGGGGGATTATATCATAGTAGAAAACGAGATAATGAAGTAAAAAGTTCATTCCATTTTGTTGAAGATATGTTAGGGGGAATGCGGTCAGGAATCATTGCGTTAGATAGCCAACGGCTAGAAAGGCGAGAACCATGAGCTAAAGCCCGATCCTGCAGGTATAAATACGTAAGTACGACTTTACTGTAGTGTTGTATTAGTGTTAATGTCTTTGGTGCGGGAGATTGTGTAATCTCAGGAGGTGATTGTGCGGGTTATTCCGTTCGCCCGTTCGCATCCCAGCATTCGTGCATCTTAGCATCTGTGCATCTTAGCATCTGTGCATCTTAGCATCCGTGCATCTTACCATCCGTGCATCTTAGCATCCGTTCATCCCAGCATTCGTGCATCTTAGCATCTGTGCATCTTAGCATCTGTGCATCTTAGCATCCGTGCATCTTACCATCCGTGCATCTTAGCATCCGTTCATCCCAGCATCCGTGCATCTTAGCATCCGTGCATCTTAGCATCCGTGCATCTTAGCATCCGTTCATCCCAGCATCCGTGCATCTTAGCATCCGTGCATCTTAGCATCCGTGCATCTTAGCATCCGTTCATCCCAGCATCCGTGCATCCCAGCATCCGTGCATCCCAGCATCCGTGCATCCCAGCATCCGTGCTTGTCATTGCACGATCATCTCAGCTCCCGTGCTTGCAGCGTTCAGGGACGTCTCTTCACATTCAAGTGGGGCACAAGCACGTTCTTCAGCCTCTTGCTGAAGAACGCCGTACGACATTCTCCTACCTGTCCGATATTTGAGCCCAAACGCTTCCGCATTGCTCAAGGCTCAAGACCTCATCGAAAATGCTGCAGAAAGTGTTTTCCTGAATTCAGTTTCGGAAAATACCACTTGTCCAGTAAAGGGTGTTGAAATGTTTACAAGTTGATATAGAAAATGGAGAGCTGGGTTAGGTTTGGACAGTTCAGGGGTGACTCAACCATACACACACACACACATACCTAGGACTCCCACAGCCTGTATAGGGCGTCTCCAGCACCACTGGATACAGGGAACAGGCTACGACGGTCACAAGTACTAAGTAACTGCCCCAGTACACTATATATTATATATGGTTCATTTACAAGTTTTAGAATCAATTTCTTTTGGAGTTCCTCTGGTTCACCATGACGCAATTTTTGGCTTATAAAAGATTGTCCAAACTAGAGAGTTTTTTCTCTCTCTCTCTCTCTCTCTCTCTCTCTCTCTCTCTCTCTCTCTCTCTCTCTCTCTCTCTCTCTCTCTCTCTCTCTCTCTCTCTCTCACACACATTATTAACGCGTAGGAGTGCGCTTCTAATTAAGGATAAATTTTTATTTTTTATTTTTTTATTAAACCAACTGTGGCTTTTCAGTTTTTTTAACTTTGTGCATTAGCTCACAGATTTTATATATCTTTTAATTACTGCCAGATAGGGCTGTTTCATGTCAACTTATTGTCGTAGTTAATTATCCAATTATCGTAGTTAATTATTTATTAATTGTGTTTTTTTTTTTTGTGATGATGAAGAAATTGAGAATAATTGACTGTATCTTCAAGCCAAATTCGTCCTAATAGATTCAGCCATCTAGCTATTGAATCATCCATCCATCTATCTATTCATGTATCTATTAAATCATTGCCCAACCACTTGGGCTGGAGGATAGAGCGACGACATTCTCGCTTCATGCAGGTCGGCGTTCAATCCCCGACCGTCCACAAGTGATTGGGGCACCATTCCTTCCCCCCCCCCGTCCCATCCCAAATCCTTATCCTGACCCCTTCCCAGTGCTATATAGTCGTAATGACTTGGCACTTTCTCAAGATGATTACCTTACCGTACCAACATCCACCAATTCATCTACCGTGCCCAATCACTTCCGCTCACAGTAGGAAAGCATCACGTAAGAGATCTAGGGATTAATACAGCATCAGCCTGGACAATTGTGAGATGGGTTACGTGGACCTGCGGACTCGGTCCACGTAAGGAGTGAAGCGAAGATCTACCGTTCTTATCACTGTTCTTACGTACTGCTTGAGTACTGCTTAGGACTTGTTCCCTCCTCACAAGCAGGAGAGAGAGAGATCACAGAGAACATATTTGGCACGTCAAATTGTCCTCCTCACGATGTATTCGATAACGTATTCGATGTATTCGATAACGTATTCGATGTATTCGATAACGTATTCGATAACGTATTCGATAACGTATTCGATGTATTCGATAACGTATTCGATGTATCCGATAATACGTTATCGAATACATCGTTACATCATAATACGTTACGTTAACCATTCCTTATTAAGGCCACTCAATAGCTCACTCGATAGCGCTTCGGCTTCACACACGCGTGGGGGGCCATGGTTCGAGTCTCCTAGGGCGCAAGTTGAATGTAATATCCGACAGAAATAGACGCGGAAGATAGAGCTTGGCTCCAAATTTGTATAGTAGAAAAAACAGCATACTGGAGCGGAGGAGATATGGCAGGAAATGCAGATTAGACCCGATGAGGAGACAGGGTGTTATTGGCCCAGAGAACACTGTATGAACACTGTATGAACACTGTATGAACACTGTATGAACACTGTATGAACAGTGTATGAACACTGTATGAACACTGTATGAACACTGTCTGAACACTGTATGAACACTGTCTGAACACTGTATGAACACTGCATGAACACTGTATGAACACTGTATGAACACTGTATGAACACTGTCTGAACACTGTATGAACACTGCATGAACAC
>NC_091208.1:17326869-17336869 GCF_040958095.1 Procambarus clarkii | reverse complement strand
TCAGTTAGATAACTTTATAATTTGTAAGACTTGTAATAGGTATAAAAATTTGTATATGAATGAAGGATAACCAGTTAATATACATTTAATATTCCAGTTAATATCTAATGTATATATATATATATATATATATATATATATGCAAACAAGCCTGAATGGTCCCCAGGACTATATACAACTGAAAACTCACACCCCAGAAGTGACTCGAACCCATACTCCCACAACTGGTATGTACAGGGACGCCTTAATCCGCTTGACCATCACGACCGGACATAAGGAAGTGATAGCCGAGGCTATATGAACCACTTCCCCGCCGGCACTCGGATGGTAATCTTGGGCATAGCATTTTATCAAATCACCTCATTCTTTGGGGCACACGTGAGGAACACAAATGCAAACAAGCCTGAATGGTCCCCAGGACTATATACAACTGAAAACTCACACCCCAGAAGTGACTCGAACCCATACTCCCACAACTGGTATGTACAGGGACGCCTTAATCCGCTTGACCATCACGACCGGACATAAGGAAGTGATAGCCGAGGCTATATGAACCACTTCCCCGCCGGCACTCGGATGGTAATCTTGGGCATAGCATTTTATCAAATCACCTCATTCTTTGGGGCACACGTGAGGAACACAAATGCAAACAAGCCTGAATGGTCCCCAGGACTATATACAACTGAAAACTCACACCCCAGAAGTGACTCGAACCCATACTCCCACAACTGGTATGTACAGGGACGCCTTAATCCGCTTGACCATCACGACCGGACATAAGGAAGTGATAGCCGAGGCTATATGAACCACTTCCCCGCCGGCACTCGGATGGTAATCTTGGGCATAGCATTTTATCAAATCACCTCATTCTTTGGGGCACACGTGAGGAACACAAATGCAAACAAGCCTGAATGGTCCCCAGGACTATATACAACTGAAAACTCACACCCCAGAAGTGACTCGAACCCATACTCCCACAACTGGTATGTACAGGGACGCCTTAATCCGCTTGACCATCACGACCGGACATAAGGAAGTGATAGCCGAGGCTATATGAACCACTTCCCCGCCGGCACTCGGATGGTAATCTTGGGCATAGCATTTTATCAAATCACCTCATTCTTTGGGGCACACGTGAGGAACACAAATGCAAACAAGCCTGAATGGTCCCCAGGACTATATACAACTGAAAACTCACACCCCAGAAGTGACTCGAACCCATACTCCCACAACTGGTATGTACAGGGACGCCTTAATTAGATTACAAGTGATAGCCTCGGCTATCACTTCCTTATGTCCGGTCGTGATGGTCAAGCGGATTAAGGCGTCCCTGTACATACCAGTTGTGGGAGTATGGGTTCGAGTCACTTCTGGGGTGTGAGTTTTCAGTTGTATATAGTCCTGGGGACCATTCAGGCTTGTTTGCATTTGTGTTCCTCACGTGTGCCCCAAAGAATGAGGTGATTTGATAAAATGCTATGCCCAAGATTACCATCCGAGTGCCGGCGGGGAAGTGGTTCATATAGCCTCGGCTATCACTTCCTTATGTCCGGTCGTGATGGTCAAGCGGATTAAGGCGTCCCTGTACATACCAGTTGTGGGAGTATGGGTTCGAGTCACTTCTGGGGTGTGAGTTTTCAGTTGTATATAGTCCTGGGGACCATTCAGGCTTGTTTGCATTTGTGTTCCTCACGTGTGCCCCAAAGAATGAGGTGATTTGATAAAATGCTATGCCCAAGATTACCATCCGAGTGCCGGCGGGGAAGTGGTTCATATAGCCTCGGCTATCACTTCCTTATGTCCGGTCGTGATGGTCAAGCGGATTAAGGCGTCCCTGTACATACCAGTTGTGGGAGTATGGGTTCGAGTCACTTCTGGGGTGTGAGTTTTCAGTTGTATATAGTCCTGGGGACCATTCAGGCTTGTTTGCATTTGTGTTCCTCACGTGTGCCCCAAAGAATGAGGTGATTTGATAAAATGCTATGCCCAAGATTACCATCCGAGTGCCGGCGGGGAAGTGGTTCATATAGCCTCGGCTATCACTTCCTTATGTCCGGTCGTGATGGTCAAGCGGATTAAGGCGTCCCTGTACATACCAGTTGTGGGAGTATGGGTTCGAGTCACTTCTGGGGTGTGAGTTTTCAGTTATATATATATATATATATATATATATATATATATATATATATATATATATATATATATATATATATATATATATATATATATATATATATATAAATGTGTCAGTGTGTATTTAACAGATTCTTATGGAAGAAAAAAGTGCCAACTGCTCTTCTCTCTCTCTCTCTCTCTCTCTCTCTCTCTCTCTCTCTCTCTCTCTCTCTCTCTCTCTCTCTCTCATCAGCTCATCTGAAGCCTCTTTCTTGAAACTCATTTATTTGATGAGCAAATTATTTGTATTCATTAGGAATAAACTAATGTTTAATGCTAAGCATTAATCAAGTTGAGTACAGCACGAACTGGGAGCCAAATGTGTTCTAAGGCCCTCATGCAATTGGCTGACGATTTCGCATTTATCTGAATGTTGAACGAACATATGTTCGAAATACAAGTTTTTGCTGGAGTGAATATTGGCTGAGCGCCTTATGTTGTGACTGCCAACCTCTGGTTGTTAAAATTGACGAGAGGGAGAAGACTTGAAAATTGAAGACTTGTACATAAGTCCACCGACATCTCTGCAATCTTCAAAGGCTGTGGTGTGTTGTGTCTACAGTTTTCCAACTCGTGTAAGGTTTGACAACCGCTGCTGTCAAGAAAGTATGAGAGGCCCAGTAAGGCTGCAAATTTCTTGACTGCCTTGTTTGCTAGATGAAGTACTTGGCTCCTATTGGTCACTAAAGCTTCAATCCCAAGCTTTCTGCTTCGTGACTGCCATCTTGTTGCAATATTGTCTTGTTATCATGATATCTTGTGCTACACATATGTGACTTTTCCATATGTAATGGCTCGAGTACAGGTGTCAACATTGGTGTGGGAGATGTCTATAGTCTCTCTCTCTCTCTCTCTCTCTCTCTCTCTCTCTCTCTCTCTCTCTCTCTCTCTCTCTCTCTCTCTCTCTCTCTCTCTCTCTCTCTCTCCATTTTCATGCAAAATATTTCTGATATATATATATATTTTTCCCAAACTCCTGTATTCATCATCGTATCACAACTTTCAGTCTCCATTCTTACCTAATTTAACTTATCTTCTCCTCTCTCTCTCATGTACATCTTTATCCTGTATGTATGTATATATGTATATATATATATATATATATATATATATATATATATATATATATATATATATATATATATATATATATATGCGGAAAATCCACAGAGAAATATGAAATGAGGTGAACGTTTCGGCTTTGTTAAAGCCTTTGTCAACACCAGACTGACTTGAGTCAGTCTGGTGTTGACAAAGGCTTTAACAAAGCCGAAACGTTCACCTCATTTCATATTTCTCTGTGGATTTTCCGCATAAAATGATCAGTGTTTTGTGATCGTCAATTGCATATATATATATATATATATATATATATATATATATATATATATATATATATATATATATATATATATATATATATATATATATATATATAAAGACAGTTGTCGCCAGTGCTCTGTCAAGCCATTCGTCACCGTTAATGTAAGACATGAATTACGTAATTATCTTAACCCTCGCTAGTCAGCCATTTGCAAGTTCCGTTATTGCTAACAGTCGCAGTTTTGTCATGTTCCTAAATAATGATTCCTAACAGCGAGTTAGAAGCATCGTTTGGGAATGTAGACTTAAAATAAAACAGGTTTTTCACGTGTTCATATTTTTCTGTCAAGAGTTCGTTTTGACTATTTGACATTCGTCAATATTGACACTGGACGCGTTGATTTCCACTTCATTCATAGTCCCTTCATTCATAGTTCCCCGTCATTCACACTCTCTATTGGCCCCTTATCCCCCTACCATGTAAACAACCCCTGGGCGTCAAATCTTAACTGCCCGCCCCTGTTCACCCAGCAGTAATTAGGGACCTGGTTGATTACTGAATGGGGGGTCGTGTTCCAGGGGGAAATTATTCAAGAAATTACCTTGAGGCTTAGGAAGGGAAAGCTCTCAGCCTCGTAACAGGAGTCAGAAGTAGCTTGCACCTGTTCACCAACAGGAACAGACAGGTTTACGGGTGATGTAAACAGTGAGAATTCTCGAGCCTGTTGTGTTACGTGTTCGAAAAGTGATATTGTTCAGGTGTTCGAAAGGCAATATTGTGCATGTGTTTGGAGATATTATTCCCCCCCCCCCCCGTAGTCCATCTACTTGGGATGGACGGTAGAGCGACGGTCTCGCTTCATGCAGGTCGGCGTTCAATCCCCGACCGTCCACAAGTGGTTATAGGCACCATTCCTTCCCTCCGTCCCATCCCAAATCCTCATCCTGACCCGTTGAATACATAAGTCCCCCCCCCCTTGAAGAAGGAGGGGGTAAGGGTGTGGAAACGATTGGGCCTAACAGGAGTCTTCCCTACCTGATAGGGGACGATCAGGAAGGATTTGACGGTGTCTTCTGATAGTTCCGCTCCTCCTCCTCCTCCTCTCCTTTCTTCTCCTTTCTCTCTCTCTCTCTCTCTCTCTCTCTTTCTCTCACCATCTCTCGACCTCTCACAAACCCACGAAATTTATTTAGAAAACGGGATTGCCACTCAGGAAATGGCGGTCAAGGCGTTGAAAATTTAATGTTTTTTTTTGACAGAAACCACAAGCCTTGGCCCCAGCCAAGGGGGAGAAGAGTGGTAGAGAATGGTGGGATATCTTAGGTCAAATGGGTGGGGGGGGGGGAAAGGGGTTAGGTCAAGTGGTGCGTTATCATAAGATATCCAACGATCTCTTGGATACAAAACAGTGTCTTCAGGCTATAGGAACACTGTACCATAGCTATCTTGACGGTGATAGAATATAGCAGACTTGACGGTGACAGGATATAGCAGACTTGACTCAGTCATAATGTTTTTTCCCCACAGTAAAACAGACTACTTCTTTCCAAACAGAAAGTCTTCTATCTGAAAGTCTGAAAGTCTTGAGTTATCGGGGTTTCCTCTCGATCAATCCCCAAATGATTCAACCCACAACAATTCTCTAATTCCTGCCTTATGGTGAACAGAGTCATCAGGTGAAGAAAAAGAAGCCATTGGGTAGCAACCCAACTTGTCGAGGACATCACTTGCAGGAGATTTGACGATGGGACTAGCAAATTGCTTTGTGACTATCTTTTAACAAAAATATTTGCAACATTCTGTAATAAATTCTCGTCAGAGAGACAGCGTCGTACAGCAGCTGCTGCTGGAGCTGCTGGAGCTGCTGCAGCTGTAAAGTTAGGTACTAAAACTGCCGGAGGGTGAGAGAGAGAGAGAGAGAGAGAGAGAGAGAGAGAGAGAGAGAGAGAGAGAGAGAGAGAGAGAGAGAGAGAGAGAGAGAGAGAGAGAGACAGAGAGAGAGAGGGAGAGACAGACAGACAGTGATAGAGAGATTTATTATTTCCCAATTATTTGCTTATTATCAAGTCAATTATTTGCTTATTATCAAGTCAATTATTTGCTTATTATCAAGTCAATTATTTGCTTATTATCAAGTCAATTATTTGCTTATGCAGGCGATGAGTCACAATAACGTGGCTGAAGTATGTTGACCAGACCACACACTAGAAGTTGAAGGGACGACGACGTTTCGGTCCGTCCTGGACCATTCTCAAGTCGATTGTGAATGGTCACAATCGACTTGAGAATGGTCCAGGACGGACCGAAACGTCGTCGTCCCTTCAACTTCTAGTGTGTGGTCTGGTCAACAATTATTTGCTTATTATCAAGTCAATTATTTGCTTATTATCAAGTCAATTATTTGCTTATTATAAAGTCAATTATTTGCTTATTATAAAGTCAATTATTTGCTTATTAAGAAGTCAATTATTTGCTAATTATTTGATACTTTATTGCTGTTGCTATTTCTCAATTCTTACTCTGTCTGGGATGTCATTTCTTATCTCTAATCATTTTTCTCGTCTTATAATTAATTATATTTTTGCTGGATAACAAATGTGGATTTCACAGTCCTGGAAGTCAGAAAAAACACATGGGGGGATATAATCACGACATACAAGATACTCAAGACAATACTTGCATCTTCCAACACGTTTGAGGGTCGTTAAGCTCCATCTCGTTAACTACGAACGGTAGTTTTACGCGATCGTTCGCCATTTCGAACTCCTCGAGTGTGTCGAGGGAGCTTGGGAGTGAATCTTGGAGATGCTTCGTCAACTGCTTCAAAGATTCATTGTATCGTGAAGATACTTTTTATTTGAGGTATTTGCTAAGCTTTTTTTTTTTTACTTTGTGATTTATTCTTGTTTTTTGTTGTATTTCTCATGTTGCTTGATGTATTTTGTGTATTGTCTGCTGTATTATCTAACGTAATCTCATATTCCATGATTTAATCACTTCATAATTACTCACGAAATTAATCAATCTCTTTCGTATTTGGTTTGATTAATTTGTTTCTGATTTATTTTTATTTTAAAATGTCTGTATTCGGGTTTTTATTGGTTTTCGATTTTTTTATTAATTAATATTTTGTGTTTAATTAGCGTTTGATATTTTTATTTGGTGTTCGATTTTTAATTAATGTTCGGGTTTGAATTAGTGTTAGGTTTTTCACAGGTTTTTCATAGTATTTTTAATAGTTTTTAACAGGTTTTTCATACTATTTTTAATAGTTTTTGACAGGTTTTTCATACTATTTTTAATAGTTTTTGACAGGTTTTTCATACTATTTTTAATAGTTTTTAACAGGTTTTTCATACTATTTTTAATAGTTTTTCATAGGTTTTTCATAGTTTTCAACGTAGCATTTCTCATAGGTTTTTAGTGTGACTGGTTTTTAAATAAGTGTTAGATTTTAATGCGTTTGGTTTTTCTTTCGCTCTCAAGTGATATCGTGTCATTGATATCATGCCATTGTCTTGGTGATATCGTGTCATTGTCTTAGTGATATCGAGTCTTTGTCTTGGAGTAAACTGTCTTGATTTACATTTCACAATGTCCTTCTCACCTCTCTCAGTTTACTGTTTTTTGCACCTATGTCTCTTTCTCCTTTTGTTCTTAGCTTCCTTCTTCTCCTTCTCCTATTATTCATTGTCTTCCTTATTATGTCCTTAGCGTATAATGAGACACGTATTTTTTTCCCCCTTATTTTAAGGGCTACGATTGGTTGTGTTCTCTAGTGTGTGTATGGAACACTATCTAAAGTCAGTCACTTATTAAAAGTTGTAATAAAGTGTTTTTCCTTGACTTGTACTTCCGCTGTCATTGTAACCACGTCATTGTGACCTTGTCATTGTAACCACGTCATTGTGACCTTGTCATTGTAACCCTGTCATTGTGACAACATTTCGGTCACAAATGTATTCGGAAATCACGAAAATAGAAGTACAATACATGATTATAACAAGATGTGAACTAACAAGGAGTATATGTTGTTATTGAGTTTTTGCATGGTTGTTGGAGGTCCATGGAGCAAGGAGCACCCCTCCTCTGGTGAGGTCCATGGAGCAGGGAGCACCCCTCCTCTGGTGAGGTCCATGGAGCAGGGAGCACCCCTCCTCTGGTGAGGTCCATGGAGCAAGGAGCACCCCTCCTCTGGTGAGGTCCATGGAGCAGGGAGCACCCCTCCTCTGGTGAGGTCCATGGAGCAAGGAGCACCCCTCCTCTGGTGAGGTCCATGGAGCAAGGAGCACCCCTCCTCTGGTGAAGTCCATGGAGCAGGGAGCACCCCTCCTCTGGTGAGGTCCATGGAGCAAGGAGCACCCCTCCTCTGGTGAGGTCCATGGAGCAAGGAGCACCCCTCCTCTGGTGAGGTCCATGGAGCAAGGAGCACCCCTCCTCTGGTGAGGTCCATGGAGCAAGGAGCACCCCTCCTCTGGTGAGGTCCATGGAGCAAGGACCACCCCTCCTTTGGTGAGGTCCATGGAGCAAGGAGCACCCCTCCTCTGGTGAGGTCCATGGAGCAGGGAGCACCCTTCCTCTGGTGAGGTCCATGGAGCAAGGAGCACCCCTCCTCTGGTGAGGTCCATGGAGCAAGGAGCACCCCTCCTCTGGTGAGGTCCATGGAGCAGGGAGCACCCCTCCTCTGGTGAGGTCCATGGAGCAAGGAGCACCCCTCCTCTGGTGAGGTCCATGGAGCAGGGAGCACCCCTCCTCTGGTGAGGTCCATGGAGCAAGGAGCACCCCTCCTCTGGTGAGGTCCATGGAGCAAGGAGCACCCCTCCTCTGGTGAGGTCCATGGAGCAGGGAGCACCCCTCCTCTGGTGAGGTCCATGGAGCAGGGAGCACCCCTCCTCTGGTGAGGTCCATGGAGCAAGGAGCACCCCTCCTCTGGTGAGGTCCATGGAGCAGGGAGCACCCCTCCTCTGGTGAGGTCCATGGAGCAAGGAGCACCCCTCCTCTGGTGAGGTCCATGGAGCAAGGAGCACCCCTCCTCTGGTGAGGTCCATGGAGCAGGGAGCACCCCTCCTCTGGTGAGGTCCATGGAGAAGGGAGCACCCCTCCTCTGGTGAGGTCCATGGAGCAGGGAGCACCCCTCCTCTGGTGAGGTCCATGGAGCAAGGAGCACCCCTCCTCTGGTGAGGTCCATGGAGCAGGGAGCACCCCTCCTCTGGTGAGGTCCATGGAGCAGGGAGCACCCCTCCTCTGGTGAGGTCCATGGAGCAGGGAGCACCCCTCCTCTGGTGAGGTCCATGGAGCAGGGAGCACCCCTCCTCTGGTGAGGTCCATGGAGCAAGGAGCACCCCTCCTCTGGTGAGGTCCATGGAGCAGGGAGCACCCCTCCTCTGGTGAGGTCCATGGAGCAAGGAGCACCCCTCCTCTGGTGAGGTCCATGGAGCAAGGAGCACCCCTCCTCTGGTGAGGTCCATGGAGCAGGGAGCACCCCTCCTCTGGTGAGGTCCATGGAGAAGGGAGCACCCCTCCTCTGGTGAGGTCCATGGAGCAGGGAGCACCCCTCCTCTGGTGAGGTCCATGGAGCAAGGAGCACCCCTCCTCTGGTGAGGTCCATGGAGCAGGGAGCACCCCTCCTCTGGTGAGGTCCATGGAGCAGGGAGCACCCCTCCTCTGGTGAGGTCCATGGAGCAGGGAGCACCCCTCCTCTGGTGAGGTCCATGGAGCAGGGAGCACCCCTCCTCTGGTGAGGTCCATGGAGAAGGGAGCACCCCTCCTCTGGTGAGGTCCATGGAGCAGGGAGCACCCCTCCTCTGGTGAGGTCCATGGAGAAGGGAGCACCCCTCCTCTGGTGAGGTCCATGGAGCAGGGAGCACCCCTCCTCTGGTGAGGTCCATGGAGCAAGGAGCACCCCTCCTCTGGTGAGGTCCATGGAGCAGGGAGCACCCCTCCTCTGGTGAGGTCCATGGAGCAAGGAGCACCCCTCCTCTGGTGAGGTCCATGGAGCAGGGAGCACCCCTCCTCTGGTGAGGTCCATGGAGCAGGGAGCACCCCTCCTCTGGTGAGGTCCATGGAGCAGGGAGCACCCCTCCTCTGGTGAGGTCCATGGAGCAGGGAGCACCCCTCCTCTGGTGAGGTCCATGGAGAAGGGAGCACCCCTCCTCTGGTGAGGTCCATGGAGCAGGGAGCACCCCTCCTCTGGTGAGGTCCATGGAGCAAGGAGCACCCCTCCTCTGGTGAGGTCCATGGAGCAGGGAGCACCCCTCCTCTGGTGAGGTCCATGGAGCAGGGAGCACCCCTCCTCTGGTGAGGTCCATGGAGCAGGGAGCACCCCTCCTCTGGTGAGGTCCATGGAGCAGGGAGCACCCCTCCTCTGGTGAGGTCCATGGAGCAGGGAGCACCCCTCCTCTGGTGAGGTCCATGGAGCAGGGAGCACCCCTCCTCTGGTGAGGTCCATGGAGCAGGGAGCACCCCTCCTCTGGTGAGGTCCATGGAGCAGGGAGCACCCCT
>NC_091208.1:17289369-17321869 GCF_040958095.1 Procambarus clarkii | reverse complement strand
TTCCGAGCTGTGGCTGAGAGCACGGTCGACGTATGCGTTAACAACACTCCTCTTGTACCTGTCAGGGCAGTCGCTGTTGGCATTTAGGCACATTCCTATGTTTGTTTCCTTTGTGTAGACTGCAGTGTGGAAACCTCCGCCCTTTTCCATGACTGTTACATCTAGAAAAGGCAGCTTCCCATCCTTTTCCGTCTCGTAAGTGAAACGCAGCACGGAACTCTGCTCAAATGCCTCCTTCAGCTCCTGCAGATGCCTGACATCAGGTACCTGTGTAAAAATGTCGTCAACATACCTGCAGTATATGGCCGGTTTCAAGTTCATGTCGACTAAGACTTTTTGCTCGATGGTACCCATGTAGAAGTTTGCAAACAGGACACCTAGGGGAGAACCCATGGCGACCCCATCTACTTGCTTATACATGTGCCCATCCGGGCTCAAGAAGGGTGCCTCTTTAGTACAAGCTTGGAGTAGTTTCCTCAGAATACTTTCTGGCATGTCAAGAGGAGTACAGGCTGGATCACGATACACTCTGTCAGCTATCATTCCGATTGTCTCGTCCACAGGTACGTTGGTAAACAGCGATTCTACGTCCAACGAGGCTCTTATCCCTGTGGCCCGTGCGCCCCGCAGTAAGTCCACAAATTCCTTTGGAGACTTCAGGCTGAAGGCGCAAGGAACATAAGGAGTCAGCAGGCCGTTGAGTCGCTTCGCCAGTCTGTACGTGGGTGTGGGTATCTGGCTAATGATTGGCCGAAGTGGGTTTCCAGGCTTGTGCGTCTTGACATTTCCATACGCATATCCAGGTTTATATTCCCCAATGATCTTTGGCAGGTGGAGTCCGGATTTCTTGGCGTTCACAGTTTCGATCAGTTTGTTGACCTTTGCTTTTAATTCGGCTGTAGTGTCCTTCGTTACCCTTTGGAACTTAGTTTGGTCAGAGAATCATTTGGTCAGGTATCTGGCCAATCATTAGCCAGATACCCACACCCACGTACAGACTGGCGAAGCGACTCAACGGCCTGCTGACTCCTTATGTTCCTTGCGCCTTCAGCCTGAAGTCTCCAAAGGAATTTGTGGACTTACTGCGGGGCGCACGGGCCACAGGGATAAGAGCCTCGTTGGACGTAGAATCGCTGTTTACCAACGTACCTGTGGACGAGACAATCGGAATGATAGCTGACAGAGTGTATCGTGATCCAGCCTGTACTCCTCTTGACATGCCAGAAAGTATTCTGAGGAAACTACTCCAAGCTTGTACTAAAGAGGCACCCTTCTTGAGCCCGGATGGGCACATGTATAAGCAAGTAGATGGGGTCGCCATGGGTTCTCCCCTAGGTGTCCTGTTTGCAAACTTCTACATGGGTACCATCGAGCAAAAAGTCTTAGTCGACATGAACTTGAAACCGGCCATATACTGCAGGTATGTTGACGACATTTTTACACAGGTACCTGATGTCAGGCATCTGCAGGAGCTGAAGGAGGCATTTGAGCAGAGTTCCGTGCTGCGTTTCACTTACGAGACGGAAAAGGATGGGAAGCTGCCTTTTCTAGATGTAACAGTCATGGAAAAGGGCGGAGGTTTCCACACTGCAGTCTACACAAAGGAAACAAACATAGGAATGTGCCTAAATGCCAACAGCGACTGCCCTGACAGGTACAAGAGGAGTGTTGTTAACGCATACGTCGACCGTGCTCTCAGCCACAGCTCGGAATGGAAGCAAGTCGACGAAGAACTCTGTAGGGTAAGGCAGGTCCTAGTCAATAACGGCTTCTCCAATGGTTTCATCGAAGACATCATAAGAAGGAAAGTGAAAAGCCATGCAACCTCCGAAGAGACAACTAACACAACACCTATACCCCCTATTAGACTATTTTACAGGAACTTCTTTTCCACAGCTCATAAAACAGAGGAAAGGGTCCTGAAAGATATTGTTAATAGAAACGTTATCCCTACAGACAAAAATCAGAGGATACAACTGACGATTTACTATAAAACCAGGAAAACGGCCAGCCTACTCATGAGAAACTCTCCAGACACAAAACAGAACGCTTTAAAAGAGACTAACGTCGTCTATGCCTTCAAATGCCCACTTGGGGACTGTAAGCTCCAAAAAACCCAGTATATAGGCAAGACAACAACATCTCTTTCTAGGCGTTTAACGATGCATAAACAACAGGGCTCCATTAAGGAACATATAATCTCTTCCCATAACCAAACCATCGCCAGAGAAATCCTAGTAAACAACACAGAAATCATCGATAGATACAGCGATAGCAGGCGGCTTGACGTTTGCGAGGCACTGCACATCAAGAAGTCAACACCAGCAATCAACAGCCAATTATTGCACAACTATATTCTACCCACCTCAAGACTCCGCTCCAATATAGAAGCATCAAGAAATATGGACCAATAGGCTTTCTACAAACACTTCTATTCAATACCCATTGTTTCGTGTTCTGTCTTGTGTTGATACTTTTAATACCCTATTGATATCCTCTAGTGTTCTGTCTTGTGTTAATGCCACATCACCCTTCCCACCTCACTCAAATGTAATGCCACATCACCCTTCCCACCTCACTCAAATGTAGATATAAAATCAGGGAAACGCTAGTTCTAATCAGTTGTGTATTTGTGAAGTCTTTGAAAATGTAATAAGTTTTACGAAACGCGCCCGTGTCGCGTCAGACTAAGAAATAAAAATGAATTTTGGAGAAGTGATTTTTGATTTACCTCCAACAGTGAAGCGTAATGTACGAAAGATTGAGAAAATTCGTGTTAGAATTATTAATCTTACTTTTTCGGTCATATTTAATAATATATATATATATATATATATATATATATATATATATATATATATATATATATATATATATATATATATATATATATATATAGATAGACAAGGCTCTCCGGGTGCTGCATATCCTCTTCTTCGAGACTGTGTGTGTGAATATATATAAAAATATATAAAAATATACCATCTCACATTAATAGTTTACATATACAAACCACATTACTTACCCTTCAAAATTCAGTTCCCATAACCTCCAAAACACCCCTTAACCTACCTCTAATCATCCTCCTCCCCCCTCCCCAATCCCCCAATCCCCCACCTGTCTGCAAGTGCTGTTGAAGTGTTTTCCAATCGTTGGTTGAGATGGAAGGGTTGAGCATTACTTTGAAGCACGTACTTTCTTTCTCTCTAATCCGGCCCGCTGACACCCAGACCTCAAACCCGGACCATGAAAAACACTCAAGAACTCCCGAGAAACACAACTAACGAGGCAGTTGTTGGCCGGGAGACCAATTCGGGTCGGGGAAACTAAGAAAAATTTCTCCTGCTTAGGAAATATTCGAGTGTGAGTGATTGGGCTGGAAGGTGTATAGGAGGGGGGGGGGAGAGGGTTGTGTATATATGTGTAGGTGTGTTGGAGGAGCTGGTTCTGTGGTGGTTCTGTGGTAGTGGTTCCTGGTGGTTCTGTGGTAGTGGTTCCTGGTGGTTCTGTGGTTGTGTCTGGTGGGTCTATGGTTGCTCCTGTTGGTTCTATGGTTGCTCCTGTTGGTTCTATGGTTGTCTGTTGGTTCTATGGCTGTCTGTTGGTTCTGTGGTTGTGTCTGTTGGTTCTGTGGTGGTGGCTGTTGGTTCTGTGGTTGTCTGTTGGTTCTATGGTTGTGTCTGTTGGTTCTGTGGTTGTGTCTGTTGGTTCTGTGGTTGTGTCTGTTGGTTCTGTGGTTGTCTCTGTTGATTCTATGGTTGTGTCTGTTGGCCGTTTTCAATAATTGACATATTTTCGGTATAAACATTCGTAATTTGTAAATGAAAATAGGTGCAGAGAGTCATAATTCGACTCAAAAATCACGCCCAGGAGTCAAATTTCCGACATTTCAGATATTTTGAAAACTGCAGGTGGGTTTGAGCAAAATATGACCCATGACCGTTTTCAGTAATTAGTATATATATGGTGTAAAAAGTCGTAATTTGAAAATGAAAATAGGTGCAGAGAGTCAGAATTCGACTCAAAAATCACGCTCAGGAGTCAAATTTCCGATATTTCAGATATTTTGAAAAGTGCAGGGGGGGGGGCAAAATATGACCCATCGCCGTTTTCAGTAATTGGCATATTTTCGGTATAAAAATTCGTAATTTGTAAATGAAAATAGGTGCAGAGAGTCAGGAATTCGGCTCAAAAATCACGCTCAGGAGTCAAATTTCCGAATTTCAGATAGTTTGAAAACTGCAGGGGGGGTTTGGGCAAAATATGACCCATGACCGAATTCAATAATTGGCATATTTTAGAATATTAGAATTTTTCAAATTTAATCCGTTCCCAGAGACGGCTCGTAAGCTGAATATTCGGAAACTGAAGCGAATTTTCCCATAAGAAATAATGTAAATTGGATTAATCCGTTCCAGACTCCCCCAAAAAATTAACTTCAAAGTATATTTTATTCCTAATTCACCCAAATCTTCAGTACTAAAGTATGTACAAGTTATTATCTACCTTTACTGATGACTCTTGTTGGCGTATGGAAGACAGTGAGGAGGAGGTAGGAGGATAGGTGGTGTTAGTGTTTGGAAAGGTAATCCCCTTCCATTATAACATCAGGCAGTGATGACTTCTTTGGGGTACACACTCTGGTCCGTTTTGCCTGCATACCACTATAGGACCTGCTTCTTGAGGTTATCTTGAGATGATTTCGGGGCTTTAGTGTCCCCGCGGCCCGGTCCTCGACCAGGCCTCCACCCCCAGGAAACAGCCCGTGACAGCTGACTAACTCCCAGGTACCTATTTACTGCTAGGTAACAGGGGCATTCAGGGTGAAAGAAACTTTGCCCCTTTGTTTCTGCCTCGTACGGGAATCGAACCCGCGCCACAGAATTACGAGTCCTGCGCGCTATCCACCAGGCTACGAGGCCCCTTGTGGCTCACTGCTTCTTTTTCTCACTAAAAATATGTCTAGCGACACTTGTTTTCCCTACATTGTAACACATTGGGAGCCGGTCGGCCGAGCGGACAGCACGCTGGACTTGTGATCCTGTGGTCCCGGGGTCGATCCCGGGCGCCGGCGAGAAACAATGGGCAGAGTTTCTTTCACCCTATGCCCCTGTTACCTAGCAGTAAAATAGGTACCTGGGTGTTAGTCAGCTGTCACGGGCTGCTTCCTGGGGGTGGAGGCCTGGTCGAGGACCGGGCCGCGGGGACACTAAAGCCCCGAAATCATCTCAAGATAACCTCAAGATAACTTGGCTGAAGTAAGACATCACACTGTCATTAAAAAGGTTAACACAACGGTCTGCTACAGCTTGATTTGAGTGACACTTTTCAGGAAAACTTTGCAATTCTTCCCATACTGCACACATTTTCTTAATAAATGAGAAAGGGACATCCTCCGCTCTACATCAACAACCCTCATACCATTTTCACATTTATGAATGATCTCTTGTTTTTCCTCTATGGTCATTCTCACATGTGTTTTCTTGGCTTGAACCTTACCACTGGCTTTCTTGGGACCCATGGTGAGATATATAATAACTTTTATGTTCAAATACCCAAAAATCTGATAAAAACTAATTCTTTACAAAGAATTCAGACATGATTGTCATTAACCGGGCTGTGGTGGGTATGTGGGTCTGCGGGCCGCTCCAAGCAACAGCCTGGTGGATCAAACTCTCACAAGTCAAGCCTGGCCTCGGGCCGGGCTTGGGGAGTAGAAGAACTCCCAGAACCCCATCAACCAGGTATCAACCAGCCGGGAGGCACTGGTAAACTGAGGTGCCATCGCCGTGCCACCACGCGCTAGGTCTGCCATACGCGTATCAACAAATTTCATTTCCAGAGGCAAAGCTCGTAACCCGAATCAGATTTTACGAAGAAATTGAGCTCATAACCCAAAAAGTTTGTAAATAGGGGCATTTGTAAGCCGAGGTGTCACCCCTGGAAACACAAACCGAAACTGTCTCTATTTTCCGCTTGTTACAACTTGTAATAAAGTTGTTACATCTTGGCTTAACGTGTTTATGACGTATTAGAACGTTGTTACAACTTGCTATATTGGTTGTTATAACTGGTTAGGAGGTGTTAAAACTTGTTCGAACGTTGTACCAACGTCGTAGTTTCGGTGTGTTTGGCGGGACAGTACTACATATGGCAGTACTGTGCCATATGTGCTGCTAAGAGAAACAACATGACTTTTTAACGTAATTGTTTTGGTTTTGCAGGGTGAGAAGCTATTGCCAAATGGCGAGGTAGTGGAGAGTGAAGAACGCTCGGGCAGTGATACGGACTCGCAGGCAACGCCCAATCAGAGCCCGGCACACAGACCCGGTGAGATATCTATGTAATCTTCCAGCATATACTTCTGACAGTTATGTTCAGATGAGAATGCAGTATTGTATTTTTTTACCTGTTTTACCTGAGGGCCCCTAACCCTAGTGGCCTCGATGAGGATAGCCCGCCAAACACACACCGAAACTACGAC
Organism: Procambarus clarkii; assembly: GCF_040958095.1. Taxonomy (NCBI): domain Eukaryota; kingdom Metazoa; phylum Arthropoda; class Malacostraca; order Decapoda; family Cambaridae; genus Procambarus; species Procambarus clarkii. The sequence goes on along the minus strand of NC_091208.1, from coordinate 17,315,385 downwards.
GTTGATACAACGTTCGAACATGTTTTAACACTTCCTAACCAGTTATAACAACCAACATAGCAAGTTGTAACAACGTTCTAATACGTCATAAACACGTTAAGCCAAGATGTAACAACTTTATTACAAGTTGTAACAAGCGGAAAATAGAGACAGTTTCGGTTTGTGTTTCCAGGGAGGAAGACATTTATTTGTCAAAACAGATAAATTGAGTATGCTTGAATTGGTATTTTGCTTCATCACCACTACCACCACCACCATTATTATTGTAGTTTCCCCTCCACCACAATCCCCTGCCCATCTCTTCCCACACTTACAAGGGATGGGGAGGCATCAGTCTAGAAAATTTAAAATTTTTCAGTTAACAGTTGTTAATGAATTATTAACATTAATTCATTGTTAATTCATTAACAAGGCAGTATATGTACCAAAAGATGGATGCCTGCATTTGGCTGATATAAGGGACAAGTGCTTGTTACCAAATTGTTACTTCTGCCATCAGATAAAATGTATCATCACACCCTAAACATTTATACTGTGCTAACAAGGGTATATAAACATTATTTAAAGCCTAATCTAATTTTCCTCTTGACAGCTGCCAAGCCTTCGCTACGTCCCTCATGAGTCCTCAAGCCAAGTGGGTCATCCTTTGGCCTGCACTCCCCAGACAACCTGCCCATCACTTTACAGAGCCGTGAAAATGACATCAAGGCACTCATTAAGCAGCTAGAAGACAACTCTGGTCTTCCCTACACCATTGCAGAGGGCACACTTCACCTCGATCCAGATATCATCGACCTTACTATGATCCCACCTCCTATCACTCCAGATGAGGTCAGTCTCTCGTACTCTAATCACTCCTGCATTTAGTTTCTCTAGCATAATGCATGCTTTAATAACTATATATAGATTTAGAAAATGTTATGTGTTGTGTTTTGAATCCTCAATATAGGATACTAAGTTTCAACATTTGTGTATGTCACAAAAAAGTTTCCTATTGTTGCCACACAATGTTTCTGATTGAGAAAACTTAAGCCAAATTTTAGCCTAGGTAAGCCCATAGGAACAAGACTTTTTTTTTTTTTTTTTTTTTGAGATATATACAAGAGTTGTTACATTCTTGTACTTAAATTGCAGGTTATGGGTGCTTTCAATCTTTACAACTTCATACAAATATTTCAGTTACATTAACAGAGCTATGAGGTCACAAAAGCTACCATTATACAAGTAAAACTCCTATACATAAAAAGCCTTGCACACAAAGTTTACATTGTATTTTTTTTAAAGCAGTACCTATCTAAATATTGGAGCTCAAGATGAATATATCCTTTATGTTGCTAGATGACTTAGTACTAGAACACAGATTATAGACGCTCTTCTCTAGTTACGGAGCCACACGAGGCTCCCTGTAGTCTCTGCTCTTCTCTAGTTACGGAGCCACACGAGGCTCCCTGTAGTCTCTGCTCTTCTCTAGTTACGGAGCCACACGAGGCTCCCTGTAGTCTCTGCTCTTCTCTAGTTACGAAGCCACACGAGGCTCCCTGTAGTCTCTGCTCTTCTCTAGTTACGAAGCCACACGAGGCTCCCTGTAGTCTCTGCTCTTCTCTAGTTACGAAGCCACACGAGGCTCCCTGTAGTCTCTGCTCTTCTCTAGTTACGAAGCCACACGAGGCTCCCTGTAGTCTCTGCTCTTCTCTAGTTACGGAGCCACACGAGGCTCCCTGTAGTCTCTGCTCTTCTCTAGTTACGAAGCCACACGAGGCTCCCTGTAGTCTCTGCTCTTCTCTAGTTACGGAGCCACACGAGGCTCCCTGTAGTCTCTGCTCTTCTCTAGTTACGGAGCCACACGAGGCTCCCTGTAGTCTCTGCTCTTCTCTAGTTACGGAGCCACACGAGGCTCCCTGTAGTCTCTGCTCTTCTCTAGTTACGGAGCCACACGAGGCTCCCTGTAGTCTCTGCTCTTCTCTAGTTACGGAGCCACACGAGGCTCCCTGTAGTCTCTGTTGTATTTGCTACTCTGAGAATTTTTTCATTACACTTAATGTTACTTTCCAGCCAGAAATATAGTATAAATGAAGTACAGAATATTTGGGAATTGCTTGATGCAAGAATACAACACAGTGTTTATTGCACTAGATAATTGTAAAGGGGGAGTTTGAAGTCAATATTTATTTATTTATATATATACAAGAAGGTACATTGGGTTTGTGAGAATACATTGGATAGTACAGTATTTACATTCTTGTAAAGCCACTAGTACGCGCAGCGTTTCGGGCAGGTCCTTAATCTAGCAGATAATTTTAAGTAGGTAATTTCTATCAGAATTGATAAATGATAAAGATACATTGCAAGAGAAAATGAGATGAGAGAGCTTAGTAAGTATATTAAAGCACATTGTTATATTAAAAGCTCTGATTGATTACATTGACAGCTTGATTAGTAATTTAAACAAGATTAATAGACACCATACAGCAGATTGGCAGCACATATAAGAAGACAGCAATGATCACAATGGTAAAGATGTTCAGATTGGGTGCATAAAGATTGGGAGATAGGATAGCAATAGATACAGTGCAATTTTAAGGCAAAAAGTGAAAAACTATGAAGATGAAATTAGGTACTTTTTAGTATTGATTTTGAATGATGTAAAAGTTGGACAGCTTTTCAATTCAATAGGGAGCGAGTTCCATAAACTGGGTCCCTTTATTTGCATAGAGTGTTTACACAGATTAAGTTTAACTCTGGGGATATCAAAGAGATATTTATTTCTGGTGTGGTGATAATGGGTCCTATTACATCTGTCCAGGAAGAGTTTCAGAGCATGATTTGCATTTAAGAACAGGGTTTTGTAAATGTAGTTGACACAAGAGAATTTATGGAGTGAGATTATGTTTAGCATGTTTAGAGAGTTAAACAAGGGGGCTGAGTGTTGTCTGAAAGCAGAATTTGATATTATTCTGATAGCAGATTTTTGCTGGGTGATGATGGACTTGAGGTGGTTTGCAGTGGTTGAACCCCATGCACAGATACCATAGTTGAGATAGGGATAGATTAGTGCATAATATAGAGAGATGAGAGCAGAGTTAGGTACATAATATCTGATTTTGGAGAGTATATCAACTGTTTTAGAGACTTTCTTAGTTATGTGTTGTATGTGGGTACTGAAGTTGAGTCTCTTGTCTAGGAATAGGCCAAGAAACTTTCCATCATTTTTATTGCTAATGTTTACATTGTCTATCTGAAGCTGAATTGCATTTGTAGATTTGCTTCCAAATAGGATGTAGTAGGTCTTTTCTATGTTAAGTGTTAGTTTGTTGGTTGACATCCATAAGTGGACTTTTTTTAGTTTAGTAATACTGTACATCCAATGAAATATGAAAGATTTTGTTAAAGAAAATTGTTATTCACAGGACAATGTGAAGGCAACGATTCAAAACAAGGGCCTGCGTTCTCCATCACCAGCACGCAAGGCAGTAAGGAGTCCCTCACCAGACAACACAGAACGGCCTCCCTCGGTGCCTTCCAGACTGCGCAAGCCCCAGCTCACTCCAACAACTTCTCCAACAAATAATTTACCAGGCACACACCGTCCGCGTCCTTCAAGCAAATTAAATGCACCTTCCACCTCGTAGCCTGGTGGATAGCGCGCAGGACTCGTAATTCTGTGGCGCGGGTTCGATTCCCGCACGAGGCAGAAACAAATGGGCAAAGTTTCTTTCACCCTGAATGCCCCTGTTACCTAGCAGTAAATAGGTACCTGGGAGTTAGTCAGCTGTCACGGGCTGCTTCCTGGGGGCGGAGGCCTGGTCGAGGACCGGGCCCCGGGGACACTAAAGCCCCGAAATCATCTCAAGATAACCTCAAGATCAAGATGGTGGTGGGAAGACTAATTATATATGGTATAATGTGACGAACATGTGTGTTTAATGTGCCTCCCCTTTTCATTTTACTTGCATTACTGAGCTCGCCCCTTGAAAGCCTCTACTAAATTGGGGCCGGATACCAATCCGGATACTCTAATATCCGGATACTCTAGTATCCGGGGCCGGATACTCTAATACCATTAACCCGGTTGCGTCCCGTAAGGGCCGTAACACCTCCCCAAAAAATTGGGGAGAAAAATAATATATTATATTTTATAACATATAATACCATATATATACCGTATAATATACCAAGTGGTCCTGCAAAATATTTAATATAGTTTGACTATAATTTTGAAAGTTTACTACAAATTTTTTGTGATCCATTAAGGGCATAATTTCCACAAAATTGTGTCGTTATTTGGTAAACAATTCGAGGCAAGAATGGTGCTACTGGTGCCATCTAGTGGCAGAATTTAACACTGATAACAGGCCAACAGGAACCCATAAGGCGGGGTGTTGTGCTGATACTCTCTCTCCCGCGCTCCCATTGGTAGAAACTCTGTTTTTACGTCATCCAGAAGAGCCAATCACAGCGCGGGTACGACAGGAAACCATGTTTACCTCCTCGGCTTCTTACATGATCGGTCATTGGATGTTTGACTAATGTAAACATTGCCTCCAGCCAATAAGATTTCGTCTCCTGATTCAGCACATCAACCCTTCTTATAAGGCGCTGTTCGAACTCTGTTTCTAATATATTTGTGAATTTTAATGGCATTTATTACGTTTGAATTCTAATGTCGTTAGAGACATGTTATCCAACTAATTATTTATGAAATTTAAGATATATTTAACCAAAATAGAATAAATTGAAATTATATGAAACAAATAACCGTCGTGTCATTGAAGTTAAATCAAATTTTCTTTCAAACTATTAATGTGATTATTCTGATTTTATTTCTGGTAATTAATTTCAACTTATAAATATATATTGACGAAATAAATGATGTTTCCAGAAACACTTCTCATTCTATGTAGTTTATACACCAGGTAATCAATAAGCACTATACCATATATATATATATATATATATATATATATATATATATATATATATATATATATATATATATATATATATATATATATATATATATATATATATTTTATTCAGCTCTTTATAATTATTATTACTTGTTTTTTAACTCATTTTCCCTAATAATTTGTTGAGAAAACACGATGATATATCTGATATTTGAGATGGCTGTATCTCGGTAAATATGGGTGTTTGGGCCTTGATATTGAAAATTAGCAAAGAAAGCCTTTATAGAAAGAAATGTAAATTGCTGTGGTAAACACAATGGTACCATTTTCAAAACGATTCTATGGCTGGTTTTGATTTTGAGTTTTGAGAAAAATGACGATTTCGCCCGGGCTTCGATTCTTTCCTGGCAAACGGCTGTGTGGCAGAAAATGTAAGCTCCTCGACAAAGTGACGTAGTGTCCCGTTTTCTGTGTTTGGTCCTCTGGTAGGTTAGGATAGGACACTTACAATTTACCGTTTTCTTGACGTTGGGAAACATTAGGAGGACCATATAAGTACCATACACATGCCCATATAAGTACCATACACATGCCAATATATGTACCTTTTACATGGCCTTATAAGTACCATACATATGCTCGTGTAATTGCCATATATATGCCCATATAAGTATAATCCATGTGCCGTTTTAGGTACCATACATATGCATTTATAAGTATCATACATATGCCTTTATAAGTACCATAGATATGCCGTTATAAATATCAGACATATGTCTTTATAAGTACCATACATATCTTTAAATGTACCTTACATAAGTGCCATACATATGTCAATTAAAGTACCATATATATACCCATATAAGTATCATACATATACCCATATAAGTACCATACGTATATGTTTAAAAGTACCGAACTTTTATCTTTATTAGTACCATACATATGCTATTATATGTACCATACATAAACCATATAATTATCATACACATGCTATTATAAGTACCATACATTTGGCATTATAAGTGCAATACATATGCCATTATAAGTACCATACAAATGGCCACAAATTTAAAGACTGCACAGAGCTTCGCTAAGTGATCAGCGTCTTCAGAGAGAAACGATGATGAAATTGAAATTGAAATTGAAATTGAAATAAGTTTATTGAGGTAAAATACACACAAAGGGATGAGGTAGCTCAAGCTATTCTCACCCCATTCAGTACAACGTGTTAATATATACATAGACACACATCACAAATAAACACATTACCAAACATTCTGAGAGGTAAACATATACATTTCCTCCTTCACAAGTAGTATGGTATCAGACGTACACACAAATACTTTAATGACCTAGGTATACTCTAGGTATACTCTTTTTATGACCTAGGTATACTGTATAGACAATTTAAAAAAACGATGATGTACATTGTGTAGTGATATTTGCCGTTTATGACTTTTATATATCTATGGTGGTGGGAAGACTAATTATATATGGTATAATGTGACGAACATGTGTGTTTAATGTGCCTCCCCTTTTCATTTTACTTGCATTACTGAGCTCGCCCCTTGAAAGCCTCTACTAAATTGGGGCCGGATATCAATCCGGATACTCTAGTATCCGGGGCCGGATACTCTAATACCATTAACCCGGTTGCGTCCCGTAAGGGCCGTAACACCTCCCCAAAAAATTGGGGAGAAAAATAATATATTATATTTTATAACATATAATACTATATATATACCGTATAATATACCAAGTGGTCCTGCAAAATATTTAATATAGTTTGACTATAATTTTGAAAGTTTACTACAAATTTTTTGTGATCCATTAAGGGCATAATTTCCACAAAATTGTGTCGTCATTTGGTAAACAATTCGAGGCAAGAATGGTGCTACTGGTGCCATCTAGTGGCAGAATTTAACACTGATAACAGGCCAACAGGAACCCATAAGGCGGGGTGTTGTGCTGATACTCTCTCTCCCGCGCTCCCATTGGTAGAAACTCTGTTTTTACGTCATCCAGAAGAGCCAATCACAGCGCGGGTACGACAGGAAACCATGTTTACCTCCTCGGCTTCTTACATGATCGGTCATTGGATGTTTGACTAATGTAAACATTGCCTCCAGCCAATAAGATTTCGTCTCCTGATTCAGCACATCAACCCTTCTTATAAGGCGCTGTTCGAACTCTGTTTCTAATATATTTGTGAATTTTAATGGCATTTATTACGTTTGAATTCTAATGTCGTTAGAGACATGTTATCCAACTAATTATTTATGAAATTTAAGATATATTTAACCAAAATAGAATAAATTGAAATTATATGAAACAAATAACCGTCGTGTCATTGAAGTTAAATCAAATTTTCTTTCAAACTATTAATGTGATTATTCTGATTTTATTTCTGGTAATTAATTTCAACTTATAAATATATATTGACGAAATAAATGATGTTTCCAGAAACACTTCTCATTCTATGTAGTTTATACACCAGGTAATCAATAAGCACTATACCATACATATATATATATATATATATATATATATATATATATATATATATATATATATATATATATATTTTATTCAGCTCTTTATAATTATTATTACTTGTTTTTTAACTCATTTTCCCTAATAATTTGTTGAGAAAACACGATGATATATCTGATATTTGAGATGGCTGTATCTCGGTAAATATGGGTGTTTGGGCCTTGATATTGAAAATTAGCAAAGAAAGCCTTTATAGAAAGAAATGTAAATTGCTGTGGTAAACACAATGGTACCATTTTCAAAACGATTCTATGGCTGGTTTTGATTTTGAGTTTTGAGAAAAATGACGATTTCGCCCGGGCTTCGATTCTTTCCTGGCAAACGGCTGTGTGGCAGAAAATGTAAGCTCCTCGACAAAGTGACGTAGTGTCCCGTTTTCTGTGTTTGGTCCTCTGGTAGGTTAGGATAGGACACTTACAATTTACCGTTTTCTTGACGTTGGGAAACATTAGGAGGACCATATAAGTACCATACACATGCCCATATAAGTACCATACACATGCCAATATATGTACCTTTTACATGGCCTTATAAGTACCATACATATGCTCGTGTAATTGCCATATATATGCCCATATAAGTATAATCCATGTGCCGTTTTAGGTACCATACATATGCATTTATAAGTATCATACATATGCCTTTATAAGTACCATAGATATGCCGTTATAAATATCAGACATATGTCTTTATAAGTACCATACATATCTTTAAATGTACCTTACATAAGTGCCATACATATGTCAATTAAAGTACCATATATATACCCATATAAGTACCATACATATACCCATATAAGTACCATACGTATATGTTTAAAAGTACTGAACTTTTATCTTTATTAGTACCATACATATGCTATTATATGTACCATACATAAACCATATAATTATCATACATATGCTATTATAAGTACCATACATTTGGCATTATAAGTGCAATACATATGCCATTATAAGTACCATACAAATGGCCACAAATTTAAAGACTGCACAGAGCTTCGCTAAGTGATCAGCGTCTTCAGAGTGAAACGATGATGAAATTGAAATTGAAATTGAAATTGAAATAAGTTTATTGAGGTAAAATACACACAAAGGGATGAGGTAGCTCAAGCTATTCTCACCCCATTCAGTACAACGTGTTAATATATACATAGACACACATCACAAATAAACACATTACCAAACATTCTGAGAGGTAAACATATACATTTCCTCCTTCACAAGTAGTATGGTATCAGACGTACACACAAATACTTTAATGACCTAGGTATACTCTAGGTATACTCTTTTTATGACCTAGGTATACTGTATAGACAATTTAAAAAAACGATGATGTACATTGTGTAGTGATATTTGCCGTTTATGACTTTTATATATCTATGGTGGTGGGAAGACTAATTATATATGGTATAATGTGACGAACATGTGTGTTTAATGTGCCTCCCCTTTTCATTTTACTTGCATTACTGAGCTCGCCCCTTGAAAGCCTCTACTAAATTGGGGCCGGATATCAATCCGGATACTCTAGTATCCGGGGCCGGATACTCTAATACCATTAACCCGGTTGCGTCCCGTAAGGGCCGTAACACCTACCCAAAAAATTGGGGAGAAAAATAATATATTATATTTTATAACATATAATACCATATATATACCGTATAATATACCAAGTGGTCCTGCAAAATATTTAATATAGTTTGACTATAATTTTGAAAGTTTACTACAAATTTTTTGTGATTCTTTAAGGGCATAATTCCCACAAAATTGTGTCGTCATTTGGTAAACAATTCGAGGCAAGAATGGTGCTACTGGTGCCATCTAGTGGCAGAATTTAACACTGATAACAGGCCAACAGGAACTCATAAGGCGGGGTGTTGTGCTGATACTCTCTCTCCCGCGCTCCCATTGGTAGAAACTCTGTTTTTACGTCATCCAGAAGAGCCAATCACAGCGCGGGTACGTCAGGAATCCATGTTTACCTCCTCGGCTTCTTACATGATCGGTCATTGGATGTTTGACTAATGTAAACATTGCCTCCAGCCAATAAGATTTCGTCTCCTGATTCAGCACATCAACCCTTCTTATAAGGCGCTGTTCGAACTCTGTTTCTAATATATTTGTGAATTTTAATGGCATTTATTACGTTTGAATTCTAATGTCGTTAGAGACATGTTATCCAACTAATTATTTATGAAATTTAAGATATATTTAACCAAAATAGAATAAATTGAAATTATATGAAACAAATAACCGTCGTGTCATTGAAGTTAAATCAAATTTTCTTTCAAACTATTAATGTGATTATTCTGATTTTATTTCTGGTAATTAATTTCAACTTATAAATATATATTGACGAAATAAATGATGTTTCCAGAAACACTTCTCATTCTATGTAGTTTATACACCAGGTAATCAATAAGCACTATACCATATATATATATATATATATATATATATATATATATATATATATATATATATATATATATATATATATATATATAGGATATATGATGACTTTAAACCAGCAATTCAATATATATAAAAATATAAAATATATTCCTGTTAATATATAATTTACTTGTATAGCTTTTATGTTATACATTTTTCATTATTTTGAACAGTCGAATAACGGGAACAACGACTCCTGGGGCCAGATTCACGAAGCAGTTACGCAAGCACTTACGAACGTGTACATCTTTCCTCAATCTTTGACGGCTTTGGTTACATTTATTAAACAGTTTACAAGCATGAAAACTTCCCATTCAACTGTTGTTATTGTTATAAACAGCCTCCTGGTGCTTCGGAGCTCATAAACTGTTTAATAATTGTAAACAAAGCCGCCAAAGATTGAGAAAAGATGTACTGATTCGTAAGTGCTTGCGTAAGTGCTTTCGTGAATCTGGCCCCTGGTTCCACCTTGAGGCCGAGCGGACGTCTGGACGCCTCCTCCTCCGCCTGGGAGCCGCCGGATCACGTATCGTTTTTCGGGTTTTGGCTTTGCTATTGCCATTTGGCATCCCTATTCAGCGGTCCGATTGGTCGACGCCTGGCGCGCATATCGCCATGGGGGCCTCGTAGCCTGGTGGATAGCGCGCAGGACTCGTAATTCTGTGGCGCGGGTTCGATTCCCGCACGAGGCAGAAACAAATGGGCAAATTTTCTTTCACCCTGAATGCCCCTGTTACCTAGCAGTAAATAGGTACCTGGGATTTAGTCAGCTGTCACGGGCTGCTTCCTGGGGGTGGAGGCCTGGTCGAGGACCGGGCCGCGGGGACACTAAAGCCCCGAAATCATCTCAAGATGGGTTACGGGATTGTTAACCGATTGTTTTTGACGTGTTCTGATTGGTTCTCCCGGTTGTTTTTGACGTGTTCTGATTGGTTCTCCCGGTTGTTTTTGACGTGTTCTGATTGGTTTCCCGATTGTTTTTGACGTGTTCTGATTGGTTCTCCCGGTTGTTTTTGACGTGTTCTGATTGGTTCTCCCGGTTGTTTTTGACGTGTTCTGATTGGTTCTCCCGGTTGTTTTTGACGTGTTCTGATTGGTTCTCCCGGTTGTTTTTGACGTGTTCTGATTGGTTTTCCCGGTTGTTTTTGACGTGTTCTGATTGGTTCTCCCGGTTGTTTTTGACGTGTTCTGATTGGTTCTCCCGGTTGTTTTTGACGTGTTCTGATTGGTTCTCCCGGTTGTTTTTGACGTGTTCTGATTGGTTCTCCCGGTTGTGTGACGATGTTCAGCGCGATCGTCGTCGCCCCTAAATTAACAACAATAACGGGAACAAGTTTACCTCATCAGGTGAGAACTGTCATTTATATTAAATAATTTGATCCCCAAAAATATAATTTTTATTGTTGATTTCTGGATTTCACGTGTGGGATGGAAAAATATTATTGCTAAGCTCTCCGTACTGAATATTTAATCATATTCCGCTGCCATGTTCAACACAGCAAGATAGAGGTTTATTAGTTATGCAAAATGGAAATATTATATTTTACGGCAGTTACCCTTAACAGAGCATCAGAGAGAGAAAATGGGAGCCGAGAGCATCCTTCTGATGCTGGGCTGAACTTTGCATTCTGTTGGTTACCCACACTCACAGTCACTCTCACAGTCACACTCACAGTCACTCTCACAGTCACACTCACAGTCACTCTCACAGTCACAGTCACACTCACACCTACACCCACAGCCACACCCACAGCCACAATCACATCCCAGTCTCTTGATAAGCCAATTACTGAAAACGGCGATGGGTCACATTTTGCCCAAACCCCCCTGCAGTTTTCAAAATATCTCAAATATCGGAAATTTGACTCGTGAGCGTGATTTTTGAGCCGAATTCTGACTCTCTGCAACTATTTTCATATTCAAATTACAAATTTTTATACCATATATATGCCAATTACAGAAAACGGTCATGGGTCATATTTTGCCCAAACCCCCCCTGCAGTTTTCAAAATATCTGAAATGCCGGAAATTTGACTCCTGAGCGTGATTTTTGAGTCGAATTCTGACTCTCTGCACCTATTTTCATTTTCAAATTACGACTTTTTTTATACCAAAAATATGCCAATTAATGAAAATGGCGATGGGTCATATTTTGCCCCCCCCCCTGCAATTTTTAAAATATCTGAAATGTCAGAAATTTGACTCCTGAGTGTGATTTTTGAGCCGAATTCTGACTCTCTGTACCTATTTTAATTTTCAAATTACGAATTTTTATACCGAAAATATGTCAATTACGGAATTCGGTCATTGGTCATATTTTGACCAAACCCCCCTGCAGTTTTCAAAATATCTGAAATGTCGGAAATTTGATTCCTGAGCGTGATTTTTGAGTCGAATTCTGACTCTCTGCACCTATTTGCATTTTCAAATTACGAATTTTTAATTAACATTCTCGTTATTTCCTGGTTTCCTATTCCGGGGCACTACCCTCTTCAAGCACCAGGAAACCACGATGAGTCTACCCTGGCCACAGGCCAGCCAAACCACAATTCCACTGGGTGCCTCGTCATAAAGGCCCAGAACCACAGTCCAGCCTGGTGCTGGCAGGTACCAATCAGCCTCACGCTGTTAGGCTACTTCACGAGCGAATACTAGGGTTGCGAGCCTTAGGCAGGAGCTTCGTGTAACTCGCTGGTTACTCTCCTCGTTCGGCACCACAGTCGGACGTCTCTTCCACCAGTCAGCCCCGGGGTACGGCGAGTCCCATCACAACCACAGTCCAGCCTGTAGCTGGCAGGTACCAATCAGCCTCACGCTGTTAGGCTACTTCACGAGCGAATACTAGGGTTGTGAGCCTTAGGCAGGAGCTTCGTGTATCTCGCTGGTTACTCTCCTCGTTCGGCACCACAGTCGGACGTCTCTTCCACCAGCGAGCCCCGGGTACGGCGAATCCCGTCACTGCCACTCCTCAGGCAGACAGTTGGACACTCTACAGTTCTCGTCCGGTGGCGGCTCATTGCTTCTGCAATGCAGACATGTGAAGAGACCTTGGCTGCCTTGGGTAGACTAACTCTTCCTGCATCACAGCAGCCCTATGTTGACTCTGTGAAAGCAGACAAGTCACCAGTACTGGGACACTACATGGGAAACACTAGGAAACATCACTTACTGGCTTATATACACAAATGTACAGCTTCTAGCTCAATAGATGGCGCTGATGTTCTGAGCACCACCTCACCAGAGATCAGCACAAGCTACCTCACGAGCTACCAGGGGCCAGATTCACGAAAGCACTTACGCACGCACTTACGAACGTGTACATATTTCCTCAATCTTTGACGGCTTTGGTTACATTTATTAAATTCTTTACAAGCATGAAAACTTGCCAATCAACTGTTGTTATTGTTATAAACAGCCTCCTGGTGCTTCGGAGCTCATTAACTGTTTAATAATTGTAAACAAAGCCGCCAAAGATTGAGAAAAGATGTACAGGTTCGTAAGTGTGTTTGCGTAAGTACTTTCGTGAATCTGGCCCCAGGAGAAGAATCTAGCGTGTCGAGCTGGCATATTCCTGCCACCACTAGATGGCGTCGTCCATGTTGTGGGGGGTTTCGGGAGCGGACTCACAGATGGCGTTGACGTCACTGCTCCGTGCTCTGACGATGAACTTGGGTTCGTAATAGGACATAAAACTATCGTAAAAGTACAGATCTTACGATTTACAAAAATGGTAAAATTTACGATATGCATTACGACTATAATACATATAGTCGTAATACATATATTACGACTATATGTATTACTATTTTACAATAATATTACATGTAGAAAAGTAACAACTTCTGATATTCATTTACATTTACAGACAATTAATCCCCATTTACCCACAAACATTTATACCAAATCAAGGTTAAAAAAACACCAAAATCCATATATTTTCTACAGTTTAAAGAACATATATATTACTGAACGACCATAGATTTATGTGAAATTAACTGATATGTGGTTTATCATTACAAATTACAATATTAGAAACACATATGAGCGTCTGAAACTCTTTCAAATTAGCTAAGTCAAATGAGCATTCATGTTGCTGTCTTAAAAATCAATATATTCATCTATGGTAATCTTCTGTTTGCTTATTCTTTCTTCCTCTTCGCCTCTCTTCGTAGCGTCATTACGATCCCTGTAGGGAAAGAAAAATAATACATTTAAAACAGTTAATACATCATAATACAATAACTCCCACAGTGAATACAATAGTTGCAAAATAATACAACACGAGTAAAAGGTGTAACAAAAACACTGGAAATGAATTCATCGTTACAAAAACACACACCTGTCAAAGAATTCAGTTGTTTGAAAAAAATACAAGTCACAATTAACATAATCTTTTTAATTAAAATACTAGTTGTGTTGGACCCAGTGTTGTAGAGACCCGTTGGTCTGTGGGACACCGTTGGTCTGTGGGACACCGTTGGTCTGTGGGACACCGTTGGTCTGTGGGACACCGTTGGTCTGTGGGACCGGTTGGTCTGTGGGACATCGTTGGTCTGTGGGACACCGTTGGTCTGTGGGACACCGTTGGTCTGTGGGACACCGTTGGTCTGTGGGACACCGTTGGTCTGTGGGACACCGTTGGTCTGTGGGACACCGTTGGTCTGTGGCACCCGTTGGTCTATGGGACACCGTTGGTCTGTGGGACACCGTTGGTCTGTGGGACACCGTTGGTCTGTGGGACACCGTTGGTCTGTGGGACCCGTTGGTCTGTGGGACACCGTTGGTCTGTGGGACCCGTTGGTCTGTGGGACCCGTTGGTCTGTGGGACACCGTTGGTCTGTGGGACCGGTTGGTCTGTGGGACATCGTTGGTCTGTGGGACACCGTTGGTCTGTGGGACCGGTTGGTCTGTGGGACCCGTTGGTCTGAAAGATAATTGTCAAATTTTTACCCTGTTAGAAATTCTCAATTTAGCCCAACCCACAACAGCTGCCTAAATCACTGGCGGCAATTTGCCGTTAGGTGAACAGAGGCATCAGGTGTCAGGAATGCGCCCAAACATCTCAGTCTCGCTACGGGAACCGAACCCGGGACCTCTTGATAGTGAACCGACTGAGAAAACCACGGCTATGGTCTCCTCTCGCGTTAGTAGCCTACATACTGTCTACGTTAGTAGCCTGAACACTGTCTACGTTAGTAGCCTGAATCCTGTCTACGTTAGTAGCCTGAACACTGTCTACGTTAGTAGCCTGAATACTGTCTACGTTAGTAGCCTGATTATTGGCTTCGTTAGTAGCCTGCATACTGTCTAGGTAACAGGGACATCAGGGTGAAAGAAATTCTGCCCATTTTGTCTCTGCCATCACCGGGGATCGAACGCGGACCCTAGGATTACGAGTTCAGAGCGCTGTCAACTCAGCTATCAGGCCCCCTGTGTGTGTGTGTGTGTGTGTGTGTGTGTGTATTAGAAATTACATCATTACACGTATGTTAGGAGAGATATGTTGGAGGTGTGTGCCAAATTCTTCGTTATTTCCATTCAAACGCAATTTAAAAAAAAAATGCCATCATTACTTTACTAAAACCTTAAATCTGTGTATAGCCTTACTGGCTTATAATACTTTCTCCTTACTGCAAAATGTGTGTTCTTGTACATAAGTCCACACATAGACAGGGTCAAGTTTTAGCTCCCTAGACCTGCCTTTCCCTGGTTAATTAGCGTATTTCATTTCGAAGTTGTTGATTGAAGTCGCCTCGATAAAATCTCTCATTGTAGCCCGTTCCATTTGCCTGTGACTACTCCCAAGAAGTGTTGACTGACATTTCTCCTTCCCATCTGTGTCTCAAGGTCTTGCTAGCTCTCTCTTGTCATATATTGTCATCTTTCTCTTCTTTCCTCTTTCTTCCAACGCTGTGTAATTCTCTTCTCTTCAGCAATCACTCTTTTTCCTCATATTTCCGGAGGAAATATTTATATATTTCTTATATATTTATATATTCTTATATATTATATATTTATATATTTCTTAAATATTTATATATTTCTTATATATTTCTATTACATATTTCTTCTATGTAATTATTTTGTGTTTTTGTTGTAATTCTTGATAATCTTGATAATAATAATCCTACGTAAGTTATGCATATGTATATTTTATGTGTTGTATATGTATATATGTATATTGTATATGTATATTTATATTCTGAAGGCCTCTGTTCTCTTGATACTTGAAAGCTACTCAGGAATTTGTATATATATATATATATATATATATATATATATATATATATATATATATATATATATATATATATATATATATTGCTAATGTTATTTTGTTCATGGGTTCTTAAGGGGGTCAGCTTTCAGACCCTTTAGCCTTTTAAGTCCCAAGGGATTCTCCTAAATGTTTTTTTTGCCATAACTCCTATTCTCATCGCGTTGCATTTGTGGGGGGTTGATTTCTAGCAACCATCTTTCCAACCTCGACTACAGCATCCAGTACACTTCGTAAGCTGGAGCAGTTTTCGTGGCTGTAACTCGTGTCATCAGGTTCGTATCGTCCACAAGCAGGGATACGAATGATCCTATTTCCTCCGCCAGGTCATTTACATATATCAGAAGCAGAATGGGCTGTAGTTCCGAGTGTGTGTGTGTGTGTGTGTGTGTGTGTGTGTGTGTGTGTGTGTGTGTGTGTGTGTGTGTGTGTGTGTGTGTGTGTGTGTGTGTGTTGACACCAGACCTATTGCACCGGCTCATATATATACACTATTACATATACAGTACATATTTTATCTTTCTCAAACACATCACACCCAGGAAGCAGCCCGTAACAGCTGTCAAACTCCCAGGTACCTATTTTATTGTTAGGTGAACAGAGGCATCAGGGTGAAAGAAACCCCCCCCCTTTTGATTCCACATCGACCGGGGGAATTGAGTACTAGTGGGACATTCAGAGCTCAGTTATTTCATCAGTTCCTCGAACTTGCTACGGGTACACCACCCCCCCCTTTTTTTACACATTCGTATACATACTCTTTTTACATATACTTTTGTATGTGTAAAAAGTACAAGTATGTGTCATGTGTATCATGACACATACAAATTTACACATACTTGTTTACCATACGACACCCTGATACCCAATCAAGGATTGGAACTTAAGGACCAATCATCCTCACTCTATATAGAAGGTAAGGGAACTAATCAGGGGGAAAAAGCGCCAAGCCATTAGACTCTATATAGCCCTTAGAAGGGATTAGGATATAAGGATTTGGGACGTGACGGGCTCTAATTCTCTAGCTCTGACTCTAATAGAGCCATAATAGAGCCCTAATAGAGTAATAGTGCCCTAATAGAGCCCTAATAGAGTAATAGTGTCCTAATAGAGCCCTAATAGAGCCCCGTCCGCCTATTTAGATAGTAACGATATAGACCACTGTGTACAGATGAGCGTGATAGACAATTAACAAGTAGATACACACAGGGATCACAATAGCTTGATATATCTAATCCCGGGTGTAGGTTCGAACCCTGATCACGGCCCCCTTGTGGATTTGTTCATTAGCAAGTAGAGTTTGGTAACCATTGAATTTGGATACACATCGGAGAGGGATTACGCTAATCATCTTAGGCTTATTGCATGCTCTCTGAGGCCTTATATAGTACATATATGTACTATAATAGGCCTAGGAATATTTAAGTTGGGTTTTTGTTATATAAAGTGAATAGTACAATATTCTACTAATTCTTCATTATGTCATTATATGTACTATGGTGTATATTGTAACATAATGTACTGTTTAAACAGGAGGATGGGGTTGTGTATGGGCACTATTAGGTGAGTATTATTAGGGAAGAATTGTGGTGGTGGTGGTGGTGGTGTGGTGGTGGTGGTGGTGGTGGTGGTGGTGGTGGTGTGGTGGCGGTGGTGGCGGAGGTGGTGGTGGCAGAGGTTGTGGTGGTGGTAGTGGTGGTGGCAAAGGTTGTGGTGGTGGCGGAAGTAGTGGTGTGGCGGTGGTGGTGGTGGCGGAGGTGGTGGTAGTGGTGGTGGCAGAGGTTGTGGTGGTCGTAGTGGTGGTGGCAAAGGTTGTGGTGGTGGCGGAAGTAGTGGTGGTGGAGGCAGCAGGAATTGGCAGTAGTGGCGACAGTGGTGGTGGTGGTAGAGATGTTGGTGGTGGTGGTGGTGGTGGTTCAGTCTGGCTCAGAGCTTCAACCGGTGAACACACGCCCCTCTCTCACTCCCTCTCTCTCTCTCCCTCTCACTCACACTCACACACACTCACTCTCACACACTCACTCTCCCAGTTAGTGCCGATGTGTGAGCGAGGGAGGAGAGCCGCTATCGTCTCCACCTTACAAGATACACCTGAAGACTTTACTAATAACGTCCTTATAATCAAAACAAAACCCAGGGTAAATAAAATACATTAAACGCCGGTTCGAGTAAATTATTGAAAAAAAATCCAACGAAGTGATAACTTAATGACCTCATTTCCTTGTAAATATGTGTCTTAAAGAATGATAATTAACATGAGACAATGATGTCATTAAACGTCGACCAGCGACATATTATAACGAGGCCTGGTTAACAGTGACTAATTTAACATGAACGATTCACTTTAACGAAGTGGTTAATTGCGAAATTCTTAACGACAAGGTCAACATTGATTCGTCACAATATCTAGGAGGCCGATAAGGTGACGTCCTTAATGATAATTAGAGCAGTTTTTAATGGTGACATCATTAAGATAAATCAACAGTGACATCTTTAATCTTTAACCTCATACGAGATAAACCGGATGTATCAAGTGATATTTAATATCGTATAGAATTTCTTTATACCTTCTGATGTCTGGCTTGAGACGAACATCAGTGGATATATATATATATATATATATATATAATATATATATATATATATATATATATATATATATATATATATATATATATATATATATATATATATATATATATATATATATATGGCTTCAGATTCGTGTATTTTGCCCAAAAGGTTTGAGTTTGTCTATACAGCTTCTGGGAAGAGGTGAATAATTCTCTCCCTGTTTCATCTGTTCTACATTGTATTAATCGCTTCCTCCCTGCCTGCGTCTTTAATCTCCCTCCCTTATTACATCTTTACTATCTCTATATCTCATTCTCCCTCTTCCTCTCCTCCCCTTCACTCTCTACATATTTGTTTTATCTCCTTTTGTTCTTATCTTCTCATTATATTCCTTCTCATTCTTCGTTATAGATGATTATATGGGGCATTTCGTCCGCTTTTGCTTCCCTCAAACCGTTTTCTGTTTCTTATGATAATCGATGGTTTTATTCATCAAAGAAAACTTTGGCCTGACAAATATGAGAAGCATAACTGATGGGTTTTTTTCCCCCTCGTGTTATGGTTAATTTTCTGGAGCAATTTGTGTGTATTTTGTAAACTGGATCTTTTTAGGTATCTGTTATTAAGGGTGATTTTTAAATACTATTGGCTGAATGTGCTTGTGTTTTTGCAGGATGAGAGTGTTTAGTTAGATAATAATTACATGGTTAATTGTTTATTTCATATATATAAATTATTTTAACATATTTGCAAGCACACACACACACACACACACAGAAATATATGTAGTAGACATAATTGAGGAAAAATAGACTGGTTAGAAAGGCGGGGCCCAAGAGCTAATAACTCGATTCTGCAGGAACAAATAGTAAATACACACACACACACACACACACACACACACACACACACACACACACACACACACACACCACACACACACACACACACACCCACACACACACACACACACACACACACACACACACACACACACACACACACCACACACACACACACACACACCCACACACACACACACACACACACACACACACACACACACACACACCACACACACACACACACACACACACACACACACACACACACACACACACACACACACACACAAACACGGAATGAGTGCAAACATTTAGACTGTTCTTTCAAGAACAGTCTGACAGAACATGACTCTTCAACTTAAACCATAAAATAAACGCCGAACAATTATCGTGATCTCCTGTAGAGTTTTCAGTCATACATATATGTATATATATACTTCTGACTATGTGAATGTCTGTATAATGTTATTTACGCCTCCAGTGAAAAATAACATAAAATCCAGGCGTAGAACAATGTGGAAAAGATGAAAAGAGTGACGCGTCCAAACGCACTGACGCACGAACCAAACACCAAGTGTAAACAGACTCCATATATACACTCGCGGCTGGCAAACACCAAGTCCAAACACCCAGAAATAAAACAGATAATAAAAGGAGTGAAGTGAGAAGAGGTGGGAAGCACAGGTGGTGGCGTGAATGAGTGTATAGTGATATAAACACCCCGGAGAGTGTATGACATTTCGAGTGGTCGCATCGCCTCGTCTTTCTACGAAGTCACTTCGAAGTGACGTTATCACCTGTTCTTGGGGGACTCCGTCTTCCTTCCAATCGCAGAATGTCTTGGCTGGCCCTCGCCCTCCTGCATCTTCTCCTTCTGCTCCTGTCCACCCTCCACGCCTTCACCAGCGCTGTTGAGATGAAGAAAAGTAAGTAATCCTGTTGATTGTCTTGAAGACTGACTTGGGGATTGGTTGACTGGTCTCGTAGTACAAGAAAACCTTCGAAAACCGTTGGGCACTGATGCCCTACAGGTAGACAGACCGTGGGGCACTGATGCCCTTCAGGTAGACAGACCGTGGGGCACTGATGCCCTTCAGGTAGACAGACCGTGGGGCACTGATGCCCTACAGGTAGACAGACCGTGGGGCACTGATGCCCTACAGGTAGACAGACCGTAGGGCACTGATGCCCTACAGGTAGACAGACCGTTGGGCACTGATGCCCTACAGGTAGACAGACCGTGGGGCACTGATGCCCTACAGGTAGACAGACCGTAGGGCACTGATGCCCTACAGGTAGACAGACCGTGGGGCACTGATGCCCTTCAGGTAGACAGACCGTAGGGCACTGATGCCCTACAGGTAGACAGGCCGTGGGGCACTGATGCCCTACAGGTAGACAGACCGTTGGGCACTGATGCCCTACAGGTAGACAGACCGTTGGGCACTGATGCCCTACAGGTAGACAGACCGTGGGGCACTGATGCCCTACAGGTAGACAGGCCGTGGGGCACTGATGCCCTACAGGTAGACAGACCGTGGGGCACTGATGCCCTACAGGTAGACAGGCCGTGGGGCACTGATGCCCTACAGGTAGACAGACCGTGGGGCACTGATGCCCTTCAGGTAGACAGACCGTAGGGCACTGATGCCCTACAGGTAGACAGGCCGTGGGGCACTGATGCCCTACAGGTAGACAGACCGTTGGGCACTGATGCCCTACAGGTAGACAGACCGTTGGGCACTGATGCCCTACAGGTAGACAGACCGTTGGGCACTGATGTCCTACAGGTAGACAGACCGTGGGGCACTGATGCCCTACAGGTAGACAGACCGTGGGGCACTGATGCCCTACAGGTAGACAGACCGTGGGGCACTGATGCCCTTCAGGTAGACAGACCGTGGGGCACTGATGCCCTTCAGGTAGACAGACCGTAGGGCACTGATGCCCTACAGGTAGACAGACCGTGGGGCACTGATGCCCTTCAGGTAGACAGACCGTGGGGCACTGATGCCCTTCAGGTAGACAGACCGTGGGGCACTGATGCCCTTCAGGTAGACAGACCGTAGGGCACTGATGCCCTACAAGTAGACATTATTTCGAACAGTCAGAGAAAGAGTTCGATAATTTCGAACACAGTCACAGTTAATAATTTCGAAAATGTCATTTACTTGTAAAATATTTATACAGTTGATCGATTTTGTGATTTATCGAACAACATTTATTGTTCAACAGTAACATTATGCGTTAGTTAGATCAATACAATAAACAGTTCTACGTTAGCTGGACCACAATAGTATTCTGGCCTGCGTTAGCTGGACCAATACAGTATATTGTCCAGCTTTAGCTGAACTAATACAGTATATTGTCCTGCATTAGCTGGACCAATACAGTATATTGTCCTGCGTTAGCTGGACCAATACAGTATTCTGGCCTGCGTTAGCTGGACCAATACAGTATTCTGGTCTGCGTTAGCTGGACCATTACAGTATTCTGGTCTGCGTTAGCTGGACCATTACAGTATTCTGGTCTGCATTAGCTGGACCATTACAGTATTCTGGCCTACGTTAGCTGGACCAATACAGTATATTGTCTTGCGTTAGCTGGATCAATACAATATACTGGCCTGCGTTAGCTGGACCATTACAGTATTCTAGCCTACGTTAGCTGGACCAGTACAATATACTGGCCTGCGTTAGCTGGACCATTACAGTATTCTGGTCTGCGTTAGCTGGACTATTACATTATTCTGGCCAACGTTAGCTGGACCAGTACAATATACTGGCCTGCGTTAGCTGGATCAATACAATATACTGGCCTGCGTTAGCTGGACCATTACAGTATTCTGGTCTGCGTTAGCTGGACCATTACAGTATTCTGGCCAACGTTAACTGGACCAGTACAATATACTGGCCTGCGTTAGCTGGATCAATACAATATACTGGCCTGCGTTAGCTGGACCATTACAGTATTCTGGTCTGCGTTAGCTGGACCATTACAGTATTCTGGCCTACGTTAGCTGGACCAGTACAATATACTGGCCTGCGTTAGCTGGATCAATACAATATACTGGCCTGCGTTAGTTGGACCATTACAGTATTCTGGTCTGCGTTAGCTGGACCATTACAGTATTCTGGCCTACGTTAGCTGGACCAGTACAATATACTGGCCTGCGTTAGCTGGATCAATACAATATACTGGCCTGCGTTAGCTGGACCATTACAGTATACAGCTAACTAGACCAACTAAATAAACAATTGTGCGTTAGCTAGACCAATACAGTACTACGTTAGCTGACGTGGTTGTCTCTCACAGTCAGACGCTCACCAGCAGCAGACAAGTGGTCACAACTTTTCACTAAAAATCTTCAATTTCAACAAAATTTTCAACAAAATTTTCAACAAAAAATAAAAGCTTAACTCTGTAAGGAGAGATACATTGCTTTTGTCCAAACTGAAAAGCAGTTTCATGCTATTTAACGTCAGAGCTTTTTTGTGTGTGTCTGTAAAGTTTCTGTCTTTTTTTTTGATGAGATTCAAAGGGAACATATACAGTTGGGTTTAATATACTTTTTTAATAATGTGTGAAGATCTCCTAAAGGGTTGAGAGCCTCTTTGTTTATCGAGACTTTCTGGAATAAAATTTTTAATACCAGACTGTCGGAACATTTTTTTGCTGGTTTTTTTTTGTGATTTTGTTGAAATTTTTAATACAAAAATATGCAAAATTTGTATCTTATTTTGTAGGTTATGTAATGGTGGGTCGCTATATTTGATGTTTGTTTCTACGTGTACTCACCTAGTTGTGCTTGCGGGGGTTGAGCTCTGGCTCTTTGGTCCCGCCTCTCAACCGTCAATCAACAGGTGTACAGATTCCTGAGCCTATTGGGCTCTATCATACCTACATTTGAAACTGTGTATGGAGTCAGCCTCCACCACATCACCCCCTAATGCATTCCATTTGTCAACCACTCAGACACTAAAAAAGTTCTTTCTAATATCTCTGTGGCTCATTTGGGCACTCAGTTTCCACCTGTGTCCCCTAGTGCGTGTGCCCCTTGTGTTATATAGCCTGTCTTTATCAACCCTGTCAATTCCCTTGAGAATCTTGAATGTGGTGATCATGTCCCCCCTAACTCTTCTGTCTTCCAACGAAGTGAGGTTCAATTCCCGTAGTCTCTCCTCGTAGCTCATACCTCTCAGCTCGGGTACTAGTCTGGTGGCAAACCTTTGAACCTTTTCCAGTTTAGTCTTATGCTTGACTAGATATGGACTCCATGCTGGAGCCGCATACTCCAGGATTGGTCTGACATATGTGGTATATAACGTTCTGAAAGATTCCTTACACAAGTTTCTAAAGGCCGTTCTTATGTTAGCCAACCTGGCATATGCTGCTGATGTTATCCTCTTGATATGAGCTTCAGGGGACAGGTCTGGCGTGATATCAACCCCCAGCTCTTTCTCTCTCTCTGACTCTTGAAGTATTTCATCTCCCAAGTGATACCTTGTATCTGGTCTCCTGCTTCCTACTCCTATCTTCATTACATTACATTTGCTTGGGTTAAACTCTAACAGCCATTTGTTCGACCATTCCTGCAGCTTGTCCAGGTCTTCTTGAAGCCTCAAGCTGTCCTCCTCTGTCTTAATCCTTCTCATAATTTTGGCGTCGTCAGCAAACATTGAGAGGAATGAGTCTATACCCTCTGGGAGATCATTTACGTATATCAGAAACAGGATAGGTCCAAGTACAGAGCCCTGTGGGACTCCACTGCTGACTTCACGCCATTCTGAGGTCTCACCCCTCACTATAACTCTCTGCTTCCTATTGCTTAGGTACTCCCTTATCCACTGGAGCGCCCTACCAGTTACTCATGCCTGTTTCTCCAGCTTATGCATCAACCTTTTATGGGGTACTGTGTCAAAGGCTTTCCGACAGTCCAAAAAAATGCAGTCCGCCCATCCTTCTCTTTCTTGCTTAATCTTTGTCACCTGATCGTAGAATTCTATCAAGCCTGTAAGGCAAGATTTACCCTCCCTGAACCCATGTTGATGGGTTGTCACGAAGTCTCTTCTCTCCAGATGTGTTACTAGGTTTTTTCTCACAATCTTCTCCATCACCTTGCATGGTATACAAGTTAAGGACACTGGCCTGTAGTTCAGTGCCTCTTGTCTGTCACCCTTTTTGTATATTGGTACTACATTAGCAGTCTTCCATATTTCTGGTAGGTCCCCCGTTTCCAGTGACCTACCAGTGGCATAGTGACTATACACTATGGAGAGTGGTAGGCAAAGTGCTCCTGCACACTCTTTCAATACCCATGGTGAGATTCCATCCGGCCCAACAG
This sequence comes from Procambarus clarkii, assembly GCF_040958095.1. Lineage (NCBI taxonomy): Eukaryota > Metazoa > Arthropoda > Malacostraca > Decapoda > Cambaridae > Procambarus > Procambarus clarkii. Next base: position 17,290,429 of record NC_091208.1, on the reverse strand, counting down.
CTTTTCTCACATCCAGCTCCAATAGGAGCTTCTTGACCTCATCTCTTGTAATTTCGAACCTTTCCAAGGTCACCTGGTTTGCTGCCATCTCTCCTAGCGCCGTGACTTCTCCCTGTACTATTGTAAAGACCTCCTGGAACCTTTTGTTGAGTTCTTCACACACCTCTTTGTCATTCTCTGTGTACCTGTCCTCGCCCACCCTAAGTTTCATCACCTGTTCCTTCACTGTTGTCTTCCTCCTGATGTGACTGTGTAGTAGCTTTGGTTCGGTCTTGGCTTTATTAGCTATACCATTTTCATACCTTTTCTCAGCTGTTCTTCTCACACTAACATACTCGTTCCTGGTTCTCTGGTATCTCACTCTACTTTCTGGTGTTCTGTTATTACGGAAGTTCCTCCATGCCCTTTTGTTCAGCTCCTTTGCTTTCATACATTCCCTATTAAACCACGATTCTTCCTTTGCTACTCTGTTTTTTCCTGTCGGGCTGGGACAAACCTGCTTACAGCCTCCTGACATTTTTGGGTGACATAGTCCATCATGTCTTGTACGGACTTGGTTCCGAGTTCTGTGTCCCAATGTATATCCCATAGGAATTTATTCATCTCCTCATAGTTTCCCTTTCGGTACGCCAGCCCTTTATTTCCCAGTTCTTTTTTGGGGGTGATAAATCCTAGCTGAACCAGGTACTCAAAGCTCAATACACTATGATCACTCATTCCCAAGGAGGCTTCCAACTTAACTTCCCTTATATCCGACTCATTTAGGGTAAATATCAGATCAAGCAAGGCTGGTTCATCCCCTCCTCTCGTTCTTGTTGGTCCCTTGACGTGTTGACTTAGAAAGTTTCTTGTTGCCACATCCAGCAGCTTAGCTCTCCATGTGTCTGGGCCTCCATGTGGGTCTCTGTTCCCCCAATCTATCTTTCCATGGTTGAAGTCTCCCAAGATTAGTAGCCTGGATCCGTTCCTGCTAGCCACAGAAGCTGCTCTCTCTATTATATTGATGGTGGCCAAGTTGTTTCTATCATATTCCTGTCTGGGTCTTCCTTCATTCGGTGGG